>NW_007247359.1:935571-976985 GCF_000164805.1 Carlito syrichta
AAGAAAGAAAAAGAAAGAAAGAAAGAAAGAAAGAAAGAAAGAAAGAAAGAAAGAAAGAAAGAAAGAAAGAAAGAAAGAAAGAATCAAATAAAAGTGGGGTAAGGAGAGTTTGGAATAAGACCAGGAAACTCTCAGAAAGCAAGTCATCATATTTGTGAACACTACATGAAAACAGAAGAGGAAGCTCTGTGAAATTAGAAAAAATCTCCCGAACCACATTTCCTTCTAAAAGTTTAGGACAACTAATTTCATATAAAAATGATAACAGAAATGTATTGAGGTCAGATCCCTTGCAACATTACAAGAGAAAAAAGAAAACTAAGAACCAATAACATGCTTCTAGAGATGAAAGCATGCCAGAAAGATATGCCCACAAACAGATCAAAACTGTAGCATACTACATTAGACAATGAAATTATACAAGACCTGTATAATTTCACAATTTGGAATTATATTACCCAGAAATGAGGTGAAAGAACACACAAAACAATTTTAGAAATAAAAAATATCGTTTAAAAAAATGAAATCTAAGCTAGGAAAAAATATGAGATCAAAAACATAGTGAATACAATGCCCAAACTTAAAATATCTGAATTTTTTTAGGAATTAAAAGAAAATAAAAAAATCAAGAGAAAGTGACAATATTGAAGACAAGCAGGGAAGATTTAACAATGAATGGGAAGGAGGAGTTCTTTGCGTCCCTAAAGAAGAAAACAAATGCAAGGGAACAGAAAAAAATGCCAGGATATTAATATATTATTTAAGAAAACCTTCCTGAAATTAATAAAATATATTGAAGCTGCATATTGAAAGGACACACCATGTACCTGAGAATAGTAACCTGAAATAACAATCTCCGAGATATATTCAAATGAAATATAATGGCCTTTAAAGCAAAAGGAATATTAATTAGACATTTAGGCAAAGAAAGAAAATTCTTTATTTAAAAACTATTGTCATCAAACGTTTGACAGCCACACTCTGTGCCAGATAAAATGGAATACTATAAGATATTCAAGGAAAGGTAATATGAGTGAAAGATTTTACATCCAACAAAACTGACCTCCAAGTATACAAGGCACAGAGTACTATCAACACACAAGAACACAGGGCAAAATCAGAACCCCCGAGAAGTGCAAAATTCAGGTGAGAGGGTGGGGAGAAGAGATACAAGTTCTGAGTGGATAAGACTGTGCAAAAGAAAGAAGGGGAGAAAGGGAGAAAGGGAGGAAGAGAGGAAGATAGGAAGGGAGGAAGGGAGGAAGGAGGAAGGGAGGAAAGAGGGAGGGACAGAGGGAAAGCAGGAAGGAAGGAAGGAAGGAAGGAAGACAGAAAGCAAGAAAGACATTTGGCACTGCTACGTCTGAATGTTTGTATCTTTCTAAAATTCATGTGTTAAAACTTAACCAGGAAAATGAGTATCCACAGCTCATGCAGCACACAGGTTGTTGTCTTGTGAAACCATCTTAAAACGGGGGAGATCCCCCTTTAGATCTGGGGCCACAAACGTAGAAAATGTATTAAGAACATCTTGTCATACCAGAAAGCGAAAGACCTATCAGACTTCAGGGTCATGTCAAAAGGAGTTAGGAATTGATTCAAAAAGGCACTCCTTGGCAAAAATGAAATAAATTGAGCTCCAATAAGCCTAATAAATGCAATGGATTAAACTCCATTATATGTTTCATTTGCTACAGGCAAATAATTATAATTGTAATAATGACAGAGGATCAATTCAGGATCTCAAAAACTGAAAGAAGAGGCAAGTGTCTCTTTCTAAAAGTATTGCAAGATACACATTTTTAAAAAATGGATTCAGTCAGAATATCAACATTTTGGAAGACATACTGAATGATCAGATCTAGGCATCGTATCTCAATAACTATGGCATCACAGAAAGAGAGACGACTAGACAATTCACACCTCTGATGAACGAACACACCAGCACTGAGAGTCTTGCCGGAGAGGCTGACCCATGTCTGATCAATTCTCTCAATTTAGTTGTCAATTTGCAGGAGATATAGCAGACACTGGAGTGTGCTGCACAGCACCAAAAGGGTGCAATCCCCAAAACCCAGACAGTGGGATACTGCAGGCTAAATGACTTGGTTCTGCCACAAAGAAACTACAAAGAAAATAAAGGGATAGAAGGAGAACCTATAATTAGATGAGATTAAAATAAATATTTTTTAAATGGCAAGGCTAAAAAATAGTGTTCAGGGATGAAAAGTTGTGAACCCCATTAACTATGTAGGCCAGTTCCTTAAAATAAATCTCCCTTCTCTCTCTTTCTACACACCCACAGCCATACCCACACATCCTATTGGTTCTGTTTCTCTGGAACTTTCTCTTTATATGTGTAGCTATAGAGATAGCTAGACATAAACATAGATATCCTCTCTCTAGATGGGCATATTGGTTGATAAACTATATAGAGGGTACCAAACATGTGTACACATTTTAAGCAAGGAAAAAACTGTATTAAAATTATAGATGAATACAAGTCACATTTGACTTCTGCATTTACAACAGGTGTTCAAAGTGGTTACCATCAGCATCCAGATATTTCTGATGACAACAAACTAAAAGTAATACATAGATGATAACATCTCTTAAAATGCATATTTTTTTGTATCCCCAGTATATCACATTTTATTAGTTCTGTGTCTCTGGAAAACACTTACTCATACACTAATTGTATAACTTTTGAACAAGTTACCTATCATCTCTGTGTTCTGGGTGCTTCATTGATGAAGTGGGACAAATTAATATCCCAATGTACTGGAAAGGGCTTCCTTAATAGAAGATGAAGCCTTCACAGAGGCCATTGGACTTTTCCCCCTTGTTCTGACATCAGAAGAAGAATGCCTGGAAGAGTAGCGGCCAATTCATGACCATGAAGATGAAAACCACATGCTGAGGATTGTGTGGCTGGGCAAAAAGCAAAGGAGACTGGGTCTCCGGAGCCATCCCACCTGCTTGTGACAGAAAGTTGCGAAGTTGAGCCAGAAAATTACTGTGGTTCAAACTAATGCATCTAAGCGTAACCCTCACCTCTAGTGTCAAGCACAAGACTCCAGGCAGAATCATGAGCTAATGTGCTTTACTTGAGAAATACCTAGGCCACATGAAGGGCTCAGTAAAGATGGTCATTGTCATTGTGTGCCATCCTTCATACCAATCTCCCATTATAGCACAATTGCTGCAGCAATAGTTCCGGGTAATGATACCGTCAGCCTTGGTTCCATAGAAAGGAAATTGTGTTTCTCCTTCAGGCATCCAACAAAAGTCCTACTCTTGGCCCAAGCCTAATGCTGAGGGTTGGGGCTTGGATTGTCCACGTTAGCAACTAGAACTACAGGATGCCTAATTATATTTGAATTTGAGATACACGATGAATTGTTTTTAGTGTAATATGTTGCATGCAGTATTTGGAAGGTGGTTGTACCATCAAAGTAGTCATTGTTTATCTGATATTCAAATTTCACTGGGCATTCTATATTTAATCCAGCAACCCTAGTTGGGGCCCTTTACAACCAAATACCTTAGCTGAGAGGGTGGTGGGGAGCTATAATTTATTAAATGAAATTCTAGGTCTTTTTTATCAAAATCAAGTGAAGGAATGCTTGGAGCAGGGACAATACACACACACACACACACACACACACACACACACACACACACACACACACACAGATGTCTTCTCCAAACAAAACAAAACAACTCATAGAAACTGCAAACTGAATATCTGCAACAAATAGATTACACAGCAGTGGTGGAGACCTAAAAAAATAAAGTATGAAAAAAATCCTACCTGTACCTAAGGTAGTTGCAATCCAACCTCACTGGTGTTTATGACAGACAAAAATTTCTATTTTTTTCCTCCAGTCATTCAATTGCTGGATAAAACCCCCAATAAGACATAAAGGAAATCACAGCACAGATTACAAAGATTCAGAAAGAATATAATTATATGATAGGTGTGTGTGTGTGCTGTAAGCTTGCACATATCTATCTCTTTCTGAAAAAAGGATTGCACAAAGAAAATCCCTGATTTCATTGAAAACAATAATTATGTCAGTTACACTAAGAAAAGGATTCTAATACTCCAAATTTTGAATATTTGGTAGCTTGCAGTCTAGTATTCTGCATATTTGTTGCAAACTGAAAGATGCTGGTGTGATATATGCCAGTGAGTGTCTGTGTGTGTGTCTGTGTGTGTCTACATAGATACATATACACATATATACATTTTTTTCATTTCTTCCTGGTCTTAGCCTGTGATCTACTTGGATCTAGTAAAAATCCACTGTGGAGACATGATAGGAATTAGCAATATTATGTGAATTTTAATGGTCTTAAATTAGACAGCTCTTAGAATGCCAGGATTCAAGTCCTTTGATTTTATATAACTGACAACTTCTGCATAGCACTTTAGTCAGGCAGACTCTACAACAATTAAATAAGAACAAAAGGCTTCTAGTACTGACATTACTGCAAATATATATATATATAGGATGTACAGTTAATTCTCTCCCTTTACAGATTCTGCTAACAGCCTAAGCTGCAGCCTCAAATCTCTCATCCTTTGTAAAACCTTGAGTCCTGTGATAACAGGAAAATTGCCTTCAGCTTTTTTTTTTAAGTGAGTATTCAAAATGGACAAAGGATTTTGACATATGACCACTGAAGACTGTTTTTTGTTTTCAACAGAAACAAAAAATCGGTTTTTGAAGTTGTCAGCATTGAATGAAAAAAGTTACATTTATTCATTCACTTTTTTGTTTTTTCATCCAGTATTAATTGAGCACCTATTTTATGCCAGGCACTAGTCACTGGGGACACTGCAGGGACTAGGGTGCCTTGTCCACCCTCCTGGGAAGAGACTCTCACTCCAGAGCATCAGAATCGTTCCATTGCCACAATCTAGGAAGTGCTTCATGTGTTTTGGTCTCTTGTCTATAGGAAAAATGCTAAGGACAAGAGTTACTGGGGTGAGTTGGAGATATTTTATGCCTTTGTTTTCCAAAGGGTATAGAGATGAATACTTTTTAAATTGTATTCATTCTGTATGTTTTTAATCAATGTAGACCTTATATGTAAGTTTTCAGTTGCTAATTTCTTGCAAAATAGATATTTAAATCAGTTAAGATAGAGTTAATGAAAAGATTGGATAAAAAGTAATAGTGGTGGTTTGTGAATTGGTAATATTTACTGGAAGTGGTTTACAAGCTTCAAACACTGTTACCTGTCATCTCAGGACCTCCAGGAAGAACCTTGCCTACCTGATTTCCTCTTGGTTTGACTCCTTGGGGCTGAAGTTCCTCTCATCACAACATCTTTTGGTAGATGTTGCAGATCAAGCTATAAGAGCAAATTCTCCTGGAAGAAAGAGCACATTGGCTTACATTTACACAAAAGAATAAGTGAATGACAGGTGACTTTACACCATTTTGTGAGGGAACGCCCCTGGAGACAGGAAATGTGTTTGGGAAGGGGTCAAAGGGTGAGAAGTGGTAGGTGGGGCTACATGAAGCCCCATGATTGTTGATTTGTCAAGCCAGATGCAATATCAGTCCTGATTGCCAGGGCTCTGCAGTTACATAGTGATATTTAGAGCAATGAAAAGAAACAAGAAGATTCTTGGTTCTGGTTTTAATTTTTAGTTTGATGGCTATTGCCAAATTGCAATACAACCAGCATGAACCAACCACTCAAATAATATCTTTTTTTTTTTTTTCATTAATCAGTATTTTTTTATTATGGTTTTGTGGGGTACAGTTAAGGGTTAGGTGTACAATGACGTTTCATTCAGGCACCCTGTAGATAAGAAGTGTTTTCCCATCCCCCGACAGATATTTGCTACTGTTAATCCCATCCCCCTCCCCCCATAGTTTCCCAGTACCATCAGTCATTTTCTTATAGTTCAAATAATATCTTAATGAAATAAAATATTAGAAAATGAAATCTAAAAAAGAAAAAAACCATAGCAAGCAGCACTTGTCCAACACTCTAGGGTTTGCAAAATACTCCCAATACTTAACCAGATCTTTTCATTTGATCTTACTAATGAAGGAATTCTTCCTAAGCCTTGGATCCCAAACGAGGTGGGTGACTGAAGTGGGTGGCCACAGCATAGGCTGAGCTTCAGAAGGTTGAAATTTCTGTTATGTATCATGCCTCTATCCCCTGCTCTGCCTGTAGTAAAACTGTTACATTTAGTGACATGGTTCTTTGTACCCTTGAGTCAAAATGATGAGGCTTCCTATATACAGAAGAGCAGGCTGCTCTGACTGGCGGCATTTTGGCCTGTGTGTGTGTGTGTGTGTGTTCCACATTCAGTGCCTTAAAGGCTCATTTATTTGAAGTTCAATTGATTTTCCAAAAACCAGGGAGCATTATAAAAATATGACATTTGCATTATAGGTGTCACTTACTCAAAAATGATAGATCACCAAACTGAATCAATGTGGATAATCAGGCTGTTTATATAAGTGTAAATGGTGCAGTTTTGGTTTTATTTCTTCTCTTTTCATCCCCACACTTTCCCTAGTTGTTTCATCTCCTGCCTCCATACACATTTAAAGGAATCTGATGACTATGCTTTAATTTAGGGGCTACTGTTGCTCATTGCTGCCGTAGAATGGTCTACAGACCAGCAGCATCAACATCCCCAGGGAGCTCGTTAGAAATGCAGACTCTCAGGCTCTACCCCAGACGGACTGAATCAAAATCTACATTTTAACAAGATCCCCAGGTGATTCATGCACACATTAAAGTTTGAGAAGCCCTGCTGAAAATCCTTCCTCCATTCATCCAAGACAGAAAATTGATTTTTAAAAAATAATAACAAAATAAGGAACCAGGTTAGTACAGTGCAGTGTAAAACCTGCTCTGACGAAGGCAGGGAAGAGGGAGGGAAGAGAGGGAGCCAGGGAGGAAAAGGAAAAAAGAAGAAAAGTGCTACCTACTTACTAATCTGGAAGTCCAGACCTTATTTCAAAGAACACTGTGAAAATATTATTTTCCTATTCCTGTCTTAAACAGCAATGTTTCATGTTTCCTAGGAAAAGGGGCTAAAAGCTAGAGCACCATATATTTTGTATAGGTAAGGCTTTAATATGCTTCAGAACCCCCAGTGCCTAATGAAAGCCTTTTAAGTAAATCTCACGAAGCTCTAATCTCCAAGAGCCTCCCATGTTCTTCTCTGCTGTTCTTGTTTAATTTTTAATAAGAACAATTCCACGCAGCTCGAAAGCACGGCTCAATTAAGAAATATTCCTACCAGGCATCTTTGAAATCTTGCAGTATTCTCTTCCTTCTGTTTCCTCATGACCCTCAATTTGGTTGTGTTGAGAGGTTTGTGGGGAGGAGGGGAAAAAAACGAAGCTTATTTTTTAATTGCAAGTTCAATTTCACACTGTTATTTAGGAGATGGCAAGACCAGTTTCAAAGACAGAAACGCAACTCATGTAACTGCTGCCAGAAGGCTACAGTGGAATATCTTAGTACCCTATGTTGAAATTTCAAGTGGCATCTTTGATCTGATTCCTTAGGCATTAGATGTCCTTGAAGTTATATCAAGGTCATGAGAAATAATTGTGAAGGAAACAATTGTGTCTAAATCATAGAACCCCCAACCACAAGTATTTTAAAGTAATTAAACTTAACCCCCTTATAATGCTGCATGGTTTATAACAGAATAATTATTGGTTAGTTCTTTCTTGTAAAATTTACCTTGCAGTAAAGTGTCCTTTCTAAAGGCCAGTTGCTAGTGATGTAAATCTAACCACAAATTTTCATGAGCTGCTCCTGCTTTTCAGCTGAGAATTTTATGTTTACACCAATATCTGCATATCTAATACACCAAAACACACACACACATGCATGTGTATATGTGTATTTGACAACAACAACCCCCAGTGGTGTTAACCCTGTTGGTTAATTTCACAAAATTGACACAAAAGCACAATTGCAAATGTTTGAAATAATGCATTCATTATTATCTGTAACCCATTCACTGCCTGAAATGTGAGGATGCTTACTAAATTGAGCATAATATAAATGAGACAATTATATAGATAGAATTGTGAAGCGGAAAGACAGTTAAAATAGCAGTAAGAAAAACATCACCATATATCAGAGCTACAGCTATGCTGACCACTGAATTTAACTGTGCCTATTTTAGTGGCAGAGACTAAAAGGAAAACACAAATTACACAACACACATGTATCATAAGAGAAAATCCATAAATATACCAAAAGCAAAACTTTAATGGCCCCAGAGAAATTTTCACATGAATCTATATATTAGGGACTTCAACTAACTTAACCAGTATCTTTGGGCATGGCTATAGCAAATACAAAATACAAAAATATTGATTTCTAGTTGAACAGTCTTTATAATAATAACTGAGAGAGACAAAGTTCTACAGGTAAGTGAGATAATACTGTCCAATGCAGCATAGTTCACTATGGGGACAGAAGTCAGAGATCTTCTGTAGACATGGCTCAAAATGACCAATGTCCTTTGTAAGTATCAGACATTCCTAGCAAATTCATCAAGGTTACGACTAATATTTCATTCCTGGAGACTCAGTGTCTTTAGAAACTAAATGTCTTAAAGTAAAAATTAACATCCTTTCATAAAAAGGTAGGAGCTTGAAAGTTTAACTCAGCCACAAACCATTTTTTAAAAAAATAACTTTACTGAGACAAAATTTGTATAACACAAAATTTACTCATTTTAATGATCTTTAGTAAATTTATGAAGTGGTACACCATCACCATAATCCAGCTATACAATATTTCATCATCCCAAAAAGATTATGATCATTTACAGTTAATTTTTTTTCCACCTCCAAACTTAGGCAGCCACTAATCTGTCTGTCTCCATGGATTTGTTTTTTTCTGGGTATTTCATAGACATGGAATCACATAACATGTGGTCTTTTGTGAAGAATCCCTGGCCTCTACTCATTACTTTCACTTAGCATAATGTTTTTGAAATTTATCCATATGGTGGTAGTATCAGGGTTTCATTCCTTTTTATTGACAAATAGCATTCCCTTGTGTGGACATACCACATTTTATCTATCCATTTACCAGTTGATAGTGAGTTGTTTCTAATTTTATTTTATTTTATTTTATTTTAGAAATAGGGTCTTGCTATGTTGCCCAGGCTAGCCTCAAACTCCTGGCCTTAAGCAATCCTCCTACCTTGACCTCCCAAAAAGCTGGGACTACAGGTGTGAGCTGCAGTGCCCAGTCAGTTGCTTCTAATGCTAGACACAAAGAAAAGGAGAGTTGTAAATGCTAGGGGTAGGGCCCCATATTTAGTTCAAAAAGTCCATATTTAGCTTGGACTTTTTCATAAGCTTGGACAAAAAAGGAGCACCTGATTTCCAGATCATATAACATGCAAGAGAGAAATAAAAAATAAGTTTTGCCAAGCCATAAAATAATTTTCTGCACACTCTTCCTCACCCCATCTAGTTTTTAATAATTATACTTATTGAAGGCGTATAATATATGAGGCTTATGGCAATTCTGTATGTCTTATCTCATTTAATTCTCACACTAACCCTATGAAGTGAGTATTATTTTTGCCTCCTTCTAATAAAGGAATTGGCTGAGAGCGGTGGCTCATGCCTGTAATCCCAACACTTTGGGAAGCCAAAGCAGGAGGACTGCTTGAGTCCAGGAGTGTGTGACTAGCCTGGGCAGCATAACGAGATCTCATCTCTACAAAAATAAAAAAATTTGCCAGGTATGATGGCACACACCTGTAGTCTCAGCTACTGGGGAGGCTGAGGTGGAAGGGTTGCCTGAGCACAGGAGGTCAAGGCTGTGGTGAACCATGATCATGCCACTGCACTCCAATCTGGACAACAGAGTGAGACCCCAACCCAATCGATCAATTAATCAATAGGGAATACAGAATTTTGATAATTAATTGCTCATTGCTCAAGATCATGCATCTAGGAGCAGGTGATAGGAAAATTCAGACCTCATAATCTGATTCCAGAACCCAAGTAACTATTGTCTTTATTCTGCCTCTTTTGTATTGCTATATGTCATTTCCTTAGACAAGTCCTTTCCTGATATCCTGAATAGCCCAGAGACTTCTGGTAAGTGTCCTTTAAACCTCTGTGTTTCTCCATGACACTCACTGCCCTAGTAATGAGGATTTTGTAACCACATTTTCTTCCAGCCTGTTGGTTTCATGAGAATAGAGAACTAGACTTAGTTCTGTTTTCTTCTTGTTACACCCTAGCCCCTGCCCCATGAACCTATTATAGGCATTCAACCAACATGCGTAAATAGATGAGAAAATTTTAAAATTAAGGCAACTTCCTAAAGTTCATGCCAGGATAAGTTTGCTAGCTGCCAAGCATTTCCAAAAAGTGATATGATATTTCCACTATCGTTAGAGCATTTAGTGTTGGCATTTAAATATTGGAGCATAGTTGCCAAATATTTTTTAAAATCGATTTCAGTGTATTTTATGATAAGCAGAACTCTTTGAAGTGAATTACCAATGGGCTTATTTCCTTCAATGGGTTTGAGACACTAAAATTATATTATAAACCCAAGAGAGGATGCTGTCCTTCTTGGTTTCTGGTTAGGAAAGATTTGTCTACAGGTTACAGAAACCTGTATGATAGGAGTTTTATAGAGAGTAATTATTTTATAGGGTGAAAACCTTGGCATTAAGTGGTCCTGGCCAATGCAGTGACCAACAAAGTCATCAGAGGCCCAGCTTTCTTCTGACTTTTTCCTCTTCCATCAACATGTTGGGTAACATAGTGAGTGGCTCTTGCAACTCTCAATATATCATGACTGAGACCAACACTGGAGAAACCAGAGGAGGATGGAAGTAGTCATGCATGCAAAGTTTTCCCAGAGTCATCCTATCATTCATTCATTTAACACATATTTACTGAGTAACTACGATGTGCTAAGCACTGATCTAATTTCCAAGGATGGGGAAGGGAACAAAGCAAAGTATCTCTACCTTCCTGGAGTTTATGTTTTAGATGACCTCAGGCAACTCATCTTTTCTGAGTGTTTACTAAGGTGTAGGCTGGGATTTCCCAACTTTGTACTATTGACATTTGTGACCAAACAACTCTTTGTTGTGGAATCTACAAACTGAATCTATACATTACACATATTTAGAAGCATCATTGGCCTCTATTCATTAGATTTCAGAAGCCCCTGCTTCCATGCCCATCCCAGATATGGCAACTGGGTACATCCCAGGAATGTCTCTGGACATTGCCAAATGTCTCCTGGGAGGCATTCTTGTCTCAGTTGAGAAGCACTAGTCAAGACATTTTTCTAAGTGTGTCACATGTATTAGTTCTACTAACCTTTTGCAATAACTCTGGAAGGTAGTTATTTATTATGCCCATTTCAGAGATTTAGGGGAAAAAAATGAAACAACAACAAAAACCCCTTAGCCAGTGAGAGACATTAAGTAAATTCTTCAAGGCTTCAAAGCTGGCAGCTACTTATCCAGTCCGTCCACCTGTGGCACTGTCTCTCACTGGGCAGGAGGGGCATTGTGGCCACCCTTAGCTGCATGGAATTTGGGAGCAGTGATAACACGACTGACTGATCCTATTCTCAACCCACAACCATCATATGTTAAATGCACAAAATTGATGCTACTGTCTTAGAACAGTGCCTGAAACATAGTAAGGAATACTTAGATTATATCTCTTAAAGTCATTATTATTGCCTGGGTCTGAGCACATTGGCACCCAAAGCAAAATAGAGGTTTACGAGCAGGAGAGAAGCTTGAGCTGGATGTCATGACAAAATTGACAAATAATGGCACATTAGAAAATGGCATGTAACAGTGTCAGCAGCATCCTGTTTCCTAATGCTGGGAGATCAATTTCATGTAATAGCTCTACTAGGATATTGAAATATAAGTAAAATAGGAAGGAAGGTAAGACATGGTCCTCTCTTATATCATTTGAAGCTGGAAATGCATTCATCATAAGAACTTAACTGCTTACTGCGAGTTTAAAAGTGATAATATGCTACAGGCTTTAAGAAGCATTGAAAGACTGCGTTTTACTCAGAGACTATTCCATTTTCATCTATTGTTTCACTGAAATAAAAAATAGATGAAATAATCATGAAGTAGAGGGAACCCAATGCCATCCTTACCACTCCCGCGTGGAGGAAGAACTAGTTAACGGAAAACTCTGCCCAGACCAGTTTACTATCTATAAAAATAGATAAGAATGTCTTCACTCATTTAACAAATATTTATAGATGTAATGTGTAAATCAATAAATATTCTGAGGTCATACTCTGAGTTAGACACAGTTCAAAATACCAAGGATAGAGCAGTGAGAAAATCAGACAAAATTCCCCGCCTTCATAGTTTAGATTCTAGTAGTGACAGGCAGAAAATGAACAAATAAATACAATTCGGAGTTCAGATTTGCACTTGGGACAGCATTTTGTTCTCCAACCTTAAATGGTTTTGCTCTATAGAGACAATGGCTTAGATGAGATTGATGAAGGCTAAAAAAATGTTCCAGATAACATCCAAACAAAGAATGTTAATGAACCCTTTATTTTATAGATAAGAAAATTGAGTCTGAGAGAAAGGAAGTATATTTCCCAAGGTCACACTGTATTAACCAGGAATCTCCCTGATATATTTTAAAAGACACTTGATTCAAACACACTTTACACCAAAATAAGGAAATTTTGGGTCCTGTAACTGGCACATCCAATGGGTGAATCTTGGCACCAGGTCGAGTTTGATCCAGAACATCAGATCCTGTTTTGGGGGACACTGACTCACATGTATCAGTATTGCATTCTTCTCTGTTATAATGCTCACTTAGGCTCATTCTATGAATTTATAAAATTGACCACCAGCAACCCAGGCTTACAAGTTACTAGGCAGTATAACCCAGAGTTTTTCTCTGCAGCCAGATTGGCAGGTTCAAATCTCAGCTCTACCACTTGCAAGCTGTGTGATATCAGACGTATTCCTTTAAAAGCTCAGTGTCTCAGTTTCCCCATCTGTCAAATGGGGACAATAAAACAATATTGGATTGTTGTGAAGATTAAAAGAGAAGACTCCTGCAAAAGCATCTTCTTAGATAGTACCTGGTAGAAAGTAAACATTCAGTAAATGTTAGTTATTATTACTGCTGATTTATCAATTCCAGGGGAAAGACCTCTCTTTTTTCTAATTACTCAGACTAGGTGGGAAAGGTAACCCACCTTGCCGAAGGAATGTGCTCATCCCTCAGCTAAGCACTGGGGCAGGGGTGATAGGGACACCTTGATGGGCCATGGCTTTGGTAGGGTCCCTATGGAAGCCATGGGGTGCAGAAAGGTCGACACAGTCTGTTTTGAATCTACAAGCTAAAAGTGGGGAAAGTGTGACTCCCCAAAAGAAAATAGGCTGATTCCAGAAGGGAAAAGAAATGGATGCTAGGCTGACAAGCAAAAGAGTTACACATCCCAGAGATTTGGGGGCAAATAAGGAACTGGGAAATGGAGAGAAGAAGGGATGATATGCTAAGAACAATTCCCAGGAAAGACAAAATGAGCACAAAGGAGGGAAGAGGAGAATGGGGGAGCCCCTGAGTCATCACTTCATGTCAGCTAAGTGAGGATGCCTGGGAAGTGAAACTGAGTCTAACCAAAACATTTCCTCTAACATCTTTATTTTAGGCTAACATTTCTGGTGTGGGGATGGGAGCACTGACTTTGTTGTGAAATTTATTCGGAAAGCTTGCTGTTTCCTTGCCCATTTTCTCTGTGCAACATTTTTAAATGCCTGAAATTTGATTCATAGCCAGAGTGACAAATTGGTTTTACATGGAACAAATCTGGCTATCAGATTGCCTTGTTTGATCCCCACAATGCTTTACAGAAATTAAAATAAATTGTCCAATATTTAAGGATAAGTAGACTTCACATTACATCACAGATTTCTTGTGTCCCTTTTGACCAAGGGAGACATTTGGGCATTAGGGGACTGAATTCCCACATGGTGATCAATGGAGTTGAGTTGCTCCTTTAGACAAAACTGGTATGTTCTAATTCCTTGAGATGCAAAGTATGGCCCATGCACCAGTAGCGTGAGCATTAGCTTGGAAATTGCTAGAAAAGCAGAATCTTAAGCTCTGTATTAGATCTTCTGAATCAGAATAAACAAAATTCCCAGGTGGTTGAAATGCATAGTCAAATGCAAGAAGCAATGCATGAGTTTACCACAGTCTCCACCTGGGCCAAGCCCACTTCTCTCATTGAAGGTCAGGGCCAGAACTACGATGAGGCAAGAGAAGTACCTAACCCTGAAAGTGCACGCCTTCTCAAGTGCTGCACTCAAGATGCTGCTCTTGCCTGACTCTAGTTCTGACCCTATTGAAGATGTTCAGTGTACTGTCAATATCTCATTTATACGGTGTTAGGACTAAACAGGAGCACAGAAAATTCTAGTACAGCTCTTCATCTTTTCAAATGGAAGCATAAAACTAAAAAAGAGAATAGAACTGGCTCAGAGTTGAGATTTTAATTAGTGAAAAACCAGAGAAGAAAGTGCCAGTGTTCTGTTGCTAGGACCCACAAAGCTCTTCCCAGAAAGTCACAGCTGCCTCTCTTCAAGTTGGCCTTAGGTCCTGAGGAAGCTTATGATGAGGTCTTGCAAGTAGATTAAGGATCATGGGAAGTAAGATTTTCTAATTCCTTTATCAACAAATCATTACAAATGATCACCTATTGATGAATAACTCGGTTGCCTAGGTAACATGGATATACTTAAAGGAACTTGAAAGTACATTTTCTTTTACTTGATGGGAGAATCAATTTTTAAAATAATCAAAGCCAAGCATTTCTTAATATAACACCAAAGCATCATCCATATAGGAACAAAATAAAAGATAAATTGCACTTGATCAAAATTAAGGAAGGATGTTAGGAGGATGAAAAGACAAGACATGAATGGGAAGAAAATACAAACTGTATATCTGATAAACAACTTACATCCAGATTATAGAAAAACTCTCAGCCCAATAATAAGAAAATAAACAGAACAATTAAAAGTGGGCAAAAGACAAGCTAGTTCACCACAGAAGACACACGGATGAAGTAAGTACATAAAAAATCATCAACATTGCTAGTCATTAGGAAAGTACAAATTAAAACTGCAGTGAAATACTACTATGTAACTATTTGAATATCTAAAATTATAAGGCTAACATACCAACTGTTGATGATGAGATAGAGTAACTAGAAATCTCACACACGACTGGTGGGGATGTGTAATGATGCACACACTTTGAAAAACAGTTTGGCAGTTTCTTAAGGCTTTAAGCCTACACCCACCATATGATTGGCCATGCCAATCTCAGGTATGCTCCCAAGAGAACCAAAGTACATGTCCACACAATGATGTACAGGAGTGTTCATGGAACTTTCTTTGTAAGAGCTCCGCTTTAGGAAAAACTCTCCCAACCATGGCTTTCCCTCTACTCTCATGCCACCACAATAATCCTCAATACTTAATAAGACTTCTATGATGAAATGTGAGGGTTTATCTTCACCACCAAGCAGCAGATAACAGCTAGGTGTCATCCAATTCAATTCCAACACTATCCACCTGGAGATAGTGTCAGACTTCATGGAGTGAGGGCTCAATCCCACAAGACTGCCTTCCTCCAGATACCATTTGCAGGCCTGGGCCTGCAGAGCTTCTCACCAAATGGCTTCAAGTTGGGGTTCCCACAACCCCCTTCTTGGGTACAATTAATTTACTGAAGCAGCTCACAGAACTCGGGGAAACACTTACTTACGTTTACTTGTTTATTATAAAGCTATTACAAAAACACAAGTGGGGAGACAGTACGGCAAGGTTTTGGGGAAGGGGATCAGAACTTCTAAGCCTCCCCTGGGCTCCACCTTCCAGGAATCTCTAACAGTTCAGCTACACAGAAACTCTCCAAACCCAGTCCTCTTGGGATTTCATGAAGCTGCATGACATCAGCATTCCTTCCAGAGTATAAGACAGGACCCTCTCTGTGGAGGATCTTAAGACCCACATCAGAAGGTGGTGGAAGATTAGAGTCCTGCCTTGATGCAGGTTAAAGCAGGGCAGGAGAAGGTCAGAGAGCCCTGTTTCCTAAAGCATAATGCACCCAACATTGTAACAAAAGACTGTAACAAGGGCTATGGGAGATATGAGCTAGGAACCATGGACAGAAAACAATATAGAAATATATATCATGACACCAAAAGCCCCAAGTGAGAAATGGCCCAAATGTCCATCAACAAATGAATGGACAAATCAATTGTGGAATATCCATACAATCAAAAAGTACTTGGCAATGAAAAAAATGAGTTATCAATACATGCAACAAGGATGAATTGTGGAATTATTATGCTGAGTAAAAGAAGCCAGGCCAAAAAAAAAAAACATACTCCATTATTCTGTTTATATAAAATCCTGTAAAATGCAAACTAAGCTATAGTGACAAGAAGCCGATTCAGGAGCACATGGGGGTGGGGCTGAGTGGGGAAGGATGGGAGAGAGTGATTACAAAGGGGCTTCAGGAAACTTCTGCGGGTGATGGATATGTTCATTATCTTGATTGCAGTGATGGTTTCATGAGTGTATACGTATGTCAAAACTTATCAAATTGTGTACTTTAATATGTACAATTAATTGAATGTCAACTATACTTCAGTTTTTAAGAAAAGTGCTGTAAGAACAGTAACACGAAAATAGTCAAACTTCTCATCCCCTTGGTCTTCTCACTGTTCCTTAAACACAACACAGCGCTGAGTTACTGCTTCAAACACTTGGCATCAGCTGTGCCCTCTCCCTGGAATGCTCTTATCTGTATATTCAAAGAGCCTGCTCTTCATAGCTTTTATGTCTTTGTTCAAATATCACCTTCTCTACTTATGGCTTAACCCTTTTCCCCAGTGCGCCCCTTTCTCCTTTTCAGCTTGATCTTTTTAAACTGTATTTTAGATTCAAGGGGCACATGTGCAGGTTTGCTATGCGTGTATATTGTGGGATGGTGAGATTTGGGCTGTATTGAGCCCATCATCCAAGAGGTGAGCATGATGCTTTATGGGTGATTTTCAACCCTTGCCCCCTCCTCACTCTGCCTTTTAGGAGTCTCCAATGCTGTTGTTCCTTCTTTATGCCCCTGCGTATCCTGTCTTCTACTTATCAATGAGAAAATGTGGTATTTGGTTTTCTGTTTCTGCATTAATTTGCTTAGAATTATGACCTCCAGCTGCACCCATACTGCTGTAAAGGACATGGTTTTGTTCTTTCTTATGGCTATGTAGTAGTCTATGGTGTCTATGTACCACATTTTCTTTATTCAGTCCACCATTGATGGACACCTAGGTTGGTTCCATGTTTTTGCCATTGTGAATAGTGCTGCAATGGGTATACAAATACAAGGGTCTTTCTGGTAGAGCAAGTTATACTTTTTTGGGTATACACCCAGTAGTGGAATTGCTGGGTCAAACAGTAAGTCCATTTTTAGTTCTTTGAGAAATCTCCAAACTGTTTTTCATGGGGGTTGAACTAGCTGACATTCCCACCAATGGTGTGTGAGCATTCCTTTTGCTCATGAACTTCGGGTTAACTTGTTTATCTGTATTATCTGCTTCTATAGGGAGAATTTGTCAATATAAAAATACTCTTTAAAAAAGGGATGTATTGTACCAGTTGTACTGGCTGGAGGGTACAGATGGGTTAGTGTTGGTGGCTACTCTGATCTGGTCATCATCCAGTCTGACTGGTCTATGATGATAAATTCTCTATATATTCTACCGCCCACCCGCAAATTGGATCTTTCTGCATTTGAATTGTGTTTTTTGACTTTTTGATAATAGTCATCATGACTGGTATGAAGTGGCATCTTATTGTGGTTTTGATTTGCATTTCTCCAATGATTAGTGATGTTGAGCATCTTTTCATGTTTGTCACTGACTCATAGTGACTATCTGACATACTATATATCTTACTTATTAATGTAGTCAATCCTTTGCTTGTACCCTCTAGAACATAAGCTCTTCTAGGGTAGGATGTTTGACTATTTTATTCACTACTATATTTCTAGCATCTAGAATAATGTTTGGCACATATTAGAAGCATAATATCTGCTGATCCACTTAAATCTGTACTGTGCATGTGTTCACAGCACGTTACAGTAACTTTTGGTGGTTATACTGCAGATATATATCATATACCATTGGATTCAACTTTGAAGAAAACTACTTATTAATTTTTTTTCTTTTTGAGCTATCAGTTCATACAGCAGAAGTGTTTGATTACCAGAATTAAATGTGAGATAATGGATGTGATAGCACTTTATAAACTGCAAAGCACTGCGTTATTATCAATAATCAGACTGAAGAATAATCTTAGACTAATTTTCTGAGTCTGGAGTAACTTAATTCTGAGCAAATCACTTCGAAATGTCTGGACCTCCATTTCCTCACTCATAAAATAAGCAGGTAAAAACCAACAATGTTTAGCATCTTTTGGGAAGTTTAGCACAGAACTTAAAAATATAGACTGTTATCAGACAGGCCCAGGGTCAAATCTTGGCTCTGCCCACATACCCCACAGATCTAAGGGAGTTACTTAACCTCTTTAAGTCTCAGTTTCCACATCTGTAAAATAGGGGCAAAAATTTTCCCTTCCTTATGGGAATGCTTTAAGAGAAAAAGTAAGACAGCACCTGAAAACTGCCAAGTGTCTAACTAGTACTCTAAAAATGCTTTGTACTCCATCACTGAATCTTTCCTTTCCTGAGTTTCTGATCCACTTTTAGCTCATCATCAATTTAATCTGATATTCCAGTCCCTTCTACCTATTAGAGGGATTTTGATTTTAGTTAGATTCTAATATTTATAACTCTTGAAAGTGAATGAATTAAAACTGCTAGCCAGTAAAACTTAATTAATAAGTGCTCCCAGGTAGAAAGTTTCTCTCCAAAATTGAGTTCCACCCACCCATATGGCCTGGAGAATCAGTAAGTGTAGCCACATGACACATTGCTCTATTTTAAATGCCACAATGAACAGCACAGGCTTAACTGCAATTAAGTAGTCCCCACTGACCACTGAATATACAGTACATCACATCAGGAGAGGCAAACCTGTCAGATTAGTGGAAATTCATTTTGGGATTGCTGGGTAATTTTGAGAGTTGACAACCAAAGAAAAATCCATGATCCCTTGTGTGTGCCAGTCTATATCACTCTTTAACAGCAGTTGTTTGGGAACTCATACTCCAGATTCTGAAGTTCACTTCTAGAGCAAAGTTGGAAAAGAAAACGTGAGTGATGAGATCATTGCATGATGACAAATGGAAAGAGATCCTTCTGGTACCAAACTTAGTTAACAAATAGGAGGTGTGCTCTAAAAACTGGAAAGTGCATTTTTGTACCCTACCACTTCTGAGCTAAGGATTGAGGGTGATTTGTCTAGATAACAGCTGGACATTAGTTCAGAATACCAAAGAGGACCTTGTGACTTTGGAGTCCTTGGACTGGATGAAAAATTTTTAGTCTTTCTTTTTTTCTTTCTGAAAGTTGCTTGGTTCTAGCTGAGGGTCTTCAAACCCTCCATTCCAACCAGCAACCAAGCTGATGCCCTGTGTGTGAAAACTTTTAATGGGGGAAAAATTGCACTAAGTAGATCCAATATAGAGAACTTAAAAGTAATAACTAGCATGGATTAACTTCTCAGTGTATCCCAGGCACTATGCTAAATTCTACCTGTATTATCTCTTAATTCCTACTTGGACCTTATGAGGCTGGCACTCCTGTACCCATTATATGAATGACTAAGCCTAGAGAGGTACCACAATATGACCACAGTCATACCACTCTTACAAGGAGTGACTATGAATAGGTTATAATCATCTCACTCTAGGGCAAGGACTCTCAGTCATGGGTGATTTTGCCCACGGGGGCATGACACAAAGTCTGGAGACAGTTGATTTTTTTTTTTTTTTGAGTCAGAGTCTCACTCTGTCACCCAGACTGGAGTGCAGTGGCCGCTCCCGGCCACTGCAGCCTTGACCTGTTGGACTCCAGTGATCCTTCCACTCAGCCTTCCAAGTAGCCAGAACTACAGGCGCGCGCTACCATGCCCAGCTAATTTTTTATTTATTATAGAGATGAGGTCTCACCAAGTTGCCCAGGCGGGTCTTGAACCCGTGGGCTCAGGAAATTCACTCACCTCAGCCTCCCAAAGTGCGGAATTACAGGCTGAGCCACCGAGCCCGGCCTGGAGACAATTTTGTCACAACTGTTACTGACATATAGTGAGTAGAGGCAAGAGATACTGTTAAACACCCTGTAGTAACCTGCCTGCACCACTAAGAATTAGTAGTGAAGCTGAGCAATGGTGCTCTAGGACAGTGATTCTCAAGTTGGGTCCCTGGGCCAAGATCACCAAAATATGCAAAATATAGAGCTCCCCACCAAACCCACGAAGGGGGTGGGGCCAGCAATCTGTCTTGTAAAAGCCCTCCAGGTGATTCTGATGCAGGCCAAAATTTGAGACCCACAAATCTGTGACCATCAGAACATGTGGGCTGAGCTGTACCACTCACCTTAAATGCTCACACATCCCCAGTGTTCAAAACAAAATTAGTACTGGGGTCCCTTGTTTGTAGAATTCTATCCCTGTCAGAATTCTAGACTGCTGGCACCCTTTCTTGTTTCTGAAGCCACAAAAGGGTGTCACTAGCCTGTCCAGGTCCCCCTCTGGAATGTCCAGGAAACAGATGGTGTCACAGTGAATTCTTCAGGAGGACTTAGAGTCCTACCAACGTGTCTTAGAATGCTGAGATACTCTCATTAGCAACATAGAATTGAATATATATTGATCCTCCATTTATGTCATATCCTAGAAGAGGTACCTGTCTAGATATCACCTCAATTATGATTATTAATAAAGATAGTGATGATTGCTAATTCTAAAGGACTGTTTATGTGCCAGGCATATCTGCTAAACGTCTGACCTGCATGACTGCATTCTTTTTTTTATTTTAATTTTTATAGATTTAGGAAGTACAAGTGCAAATTTGTTACAGGGAAATAGTTGTGAAATCTGGTGTACATTGTACCCATGAGGTGATTCTTCATCCCTCATCACTGCCCTGAGAGTTAGGTTTTGTTATGGTGTCCATTGTAGAGACAAATTGAGACTTATGACTGTATGTTGGGGATGTTCCTTCCATATCATGCAGACCTACTCTAACCCGCCAAACTCCAGCAAGTTAATTTCATTGAGTGGAGAAAGAGCACCAGGCTGATTTCATGGAAGCCTTGTCACTAAAGTCAGTTTGTCCCTTTGTAAAATAGAAGGTTTGATCTAACAAAGCTCTAATTTTCTTCCACTTCTAACCAGCTATAATTCTAAGTGAGTAAAAATGTTTCCATTTTCTTAGAATCCAGCACAATAAACACTACAGCTACTTACACAGATATTTACATTGAGTTCATTCCATTCCATTGATAGAGCAGTTTAGCATTTTCCAAGTGTTTTCCCATCCATGATCTCATTTCAATTCACAATTGTTCTGTGAGGTACAAAGGGAAGACATGCTGACTTCCTCTGATCTTTGAATATTAGAATGATACCGCCATGTGCCTGAGAAGTGTTGAAGGCTTTGCAATTCTTGTCTCTTATTATGACTCTGTGACACGAACATTACTACCCCACTTTTTAGATGAGAAAACCAAAGTTCAGAGAGAAGTCAAGGCCCGAGGGGACACACTGTAAGCGGTGAACCTACTTTGAACTGATTACAGGCAGACTCCCAAGCCCAAGCTCTTAGCCCCAGTATACACAGGTCTTCCAAGAAACTGAGGCACAGAAAGAGCTAGGACTTCCCTAATAACATGTATTGAGTTGACTCTTTAGAATAAAATCCAGGCACTTGCCTCCTGTCCTGTGGTCCTTTATACTAGGACACGATTAGACTCAGCTCTTTCCTCTTGGGGGTGGGGATGGGGGTGAGCATGGAATTGATGCCTGGTTTGTCCTCACCGGGGCTGAAAAGATGCTCACCTTCTCCTGCGTTCCACCATGGGGGGTGGGACGGGGGCGGATCTGCATATCGCCTGCTCCCTTTAAACAGATGCACCAGACTCTTGGGAGATGAAGCTCGTTGGTTCTGTCACTCGTGAGTAATGCACCATAGCTCCCTAGTGGGGAAAATGCCAGATTATACAAAAGCATGCTTTGGTGTGCAACTGTCTTTAGAATAACAAATCTCCTCTTCTGCTTGTGAACATTATGCTTTAATAAAAACCAAAACACTGGCCACAAATCCCAGCTCTAGCTTGTAAATTCATGTTACACCCCTCACCATATTGGGTCCCCAACACACACCTTTTGTCACGCACAGGGAACGATCCAGCCCATGGTTTTATTGACCTTTGTCTTTTGGTGGGGAGAAATGAGGGAAACAGAGTCTTTCAACTTGGGCACTATTAACTATTGACATTTTAGGTGGGATATTCCTTTGTTGGGGTGTTGGGGTGAGGCAGGGGGGCTGTCCTGTGCATTCTAGAAAGTTCAGCTGCATCCTTGGCCTCCACCCACAACCCACTACCTAATCATACATATTAGTTTTTTTTCTCAGCTCCTCTATCCCAATTTCGACTATCTCCAGCTATTGTCAAATGTCTCCTGGGGATGGGAGGGCAAAATCGCCAAACCTCTGCATTAATGAGAAAACAAATAGCCAGCCATGTCCTGGGTGGGTGAGTCCCACCATCGAGCAACATAAAATAGATATCAGCCGTTTGGTCTTAGCTGCATGTTGCCCATTGGCCCTTGCCCCCCATGGCCCTTTAGGGAGACATGGGGGTGTTGCCAATACCCTGTGATACTGGATTTGGAAGGCTAGGCCGAGTGCACCTTGCAAAGGAGAGAAGCCTTCCGGGGCGAGGCTCAGAGCACAGGGCGAGCTGCTGCCTGCATCTCAGCGTTCTCACACCTTCACACGTTTGACTTAGAGGTGACAGCTCACAGGTGACAGATGCTCAGGCACCCGGCAGAGCAACAGGATGGAAATGGCAGACTCCGAGGATGCGGCGGGAAAGGCCCCTCCTTCCTGCATTCAGGGGAGGGCACCGTAGCGGAAATACATTTGGGTATTCATTCTTGCTGCAAAATGGGCATCGAATCCGTGCTCGCCTCCAAGTACTTTGACTATTTCCCAGGTTGGGTGTGTCCCCCAAAGGACACTGTTTGCTCAGTATTTGAAAGTTGGGATAGGGCTTGCAATTTCTGGGTCCATGATGTCTGCAGGCCTACAACTGTGAGCGGGACTGAGCAGTGGTGCCCCTGTATGCGGGCAGGTCTATGCTGTCCCCACTGCCCGCCCAGCTGCTGCACCGACTTGCACTGCCTGCCTGGACCCTGTAGGCACTTGAAGTTGCTGTCCCCACCTGTATGTTTTTTCAAATGTGTCTTATTAGGCAATGTTTGATATACGAAACACACTGAACACATAAGTTAAAAAGCATACTCACAAAACTCACCAGCCGACCATGTAACTTGAATCTAGAACTTTAACTTGAATATACTCAAGTTATTTTCTTTTTCTCTTTCCCTCAGGTATACCTTATTGTGAACTTTGTGTTTAGCATTCTTCTGCCTTTTTTATATTTAGTTTTATCCCCTACGATTGCATCCTGAAATAACACGTTGCTTAGTTTTGGTTGTGTTTGAGTTTTACACAAATGATATCTGCATATGTAGTCCTAGAACTTTTGTTTTTTCACTTGAGTATATGCTTCTTAGATGCATCCACGTTGTTGCCCATGGCTATGGCTCGTTCATTTTTCACTGCTGAGTAATACTCTATACCCCGGCATTTCATTTGACTCACTCCTTCTCTGTAAAAATATCAGTTTTATAATGCATCTTCTCAAAGAGTGTTGGCAGCCATTGATCCAAAGAATATGCTTTCCAGTGATTTTGTATTTAAGTGTTAAGATTTTGTTTCAACACAATTAGCAATCACTTATTATTATTATTTTTTACTTTATTATTTTTTTGAAAGCAGGATTTATTGAGAGTACACAAAAGTTCCCAGAGAGGGAGGGGGTTTGAGGGGGTTGCTCTGCAATCACTTTTAAAATCTGCTCATTGATTTGCCCTTCAAAGTTTTTCTGCAGGCTGTAAGTTCCCTGTGGGGAAGATCTGTCTGCAGGGTAGCTATGTTCTTACCTCAACATTCAACAATGTTCTCCACACACGACAATGAATATAGGAAACAATAAATGTGTGTTTCTCAAAATTTGATAAATATTTATGGCAAGGAAATGTAATGATAGTCCTTGAAAAATGCTAGATGATTTTTTAAACTGGCGGCAGAAATTCGATATGCCTTATTAAGGATACTTGGGGCAGAGGTATTTGGTAAATACCGTGTAAAGTCTGTGAATAGGGGTGATATATGCAAATTCTGGGTCATGACCTTGCCCACATCCTCCATTTACTTCTTCTCCCTAGCTGAAATGTGGACATATTGGTGAACTATTTTGAGCCAGACAAGCAAGGAAGTTGCCCAGAGATAGAGAAGAAATAAGAAAGAAGGTGCTGGGTGCCTGAGACCTGGGATCATCCTGCCACGATAGTCGCAGGCTTACAGAGAGAATGGACTCTCTTAGTTAAGCCAAGGTCATATTGGGTCCTTACAATAGTAGTCAAACCTCTGTGCCTATGAATACAGCCCATTGGTAAAACTCTGCTGGGGGCAGAAGAAATTCGTTTTCCCTGAGATGTACTCAACCACTAAGCAATTCTCTGACTCTACCCTCCTATCTGTTGCTCCCATGAAGTGATGAGTGAGCCTTCAGGACCCAGGTTCCTTCCCCCAAACACCACTTCCCTTTCTCCAAGCTTCCTCACTCTCTGATAAGTCTTTTCTTGTTGTCAGCCCTTTAAAATTCTCTCTCTCTCTTTTTCTCACCAGTTGGCTCCACCTCACTAACATTATTGGTGACTAGACTTTGTTCTTGGAGTATCAAAAAATCAAGAAGGAAGACAAAAAGAAGAAAATGCTGGGATGGTAGTTGATAGACAACCCAGTCCCAAAGCCAGAATCCACAAATTTTACCCAGAATCTTATTCTGAATCTGCCCCAAGACCCATAAAAGATAGTTAAGACCCAAATAGTTATGGTCTGAAAATGTTTAAGGCAAGTGTAATCAGGTGTCCTCCTTTACCAAAATGAAATGTTAATAGACTACCTGTAGCTATGATAGAGTGACTACCCAAAGAACCCACCAAAACAAACCATCTGTGAAATGTACACCAAGGAAACCAAAGGAAGTGACTTCTTGTTCGGGATTTTTATTTCTATACCAGGAAAATGTTGAGGGACATATGCCAAAAACAATAGTTTTAGAAGAGTTGGTTGGCTACAATCCATCTGACAATAATTAGCTAGCAGGAGCTGTTGCCTCTTCAGACCACTGCAGGGCTGGTATAACAAAGCCAGACCATTGAAGAATAAAAAAATACTTATTTTTTTTAGTTCTCTGGTTTGGTAATCAGGGTTTTTGTTTTTGTTTTTGTTTTGTTTTTTGTCTACAGCTCATCTAATAATGGTGCCAGTTCACGAGGAAACAAGATATAATAGCAACAACAAATAAAAATCGTTTTTTATTTCTTCCTACATGTCAGGTAATAAACCAAGTGTTCCACACATATTATCTCATTAAAATGTTACAATAAAACTATGATGTACATAGTATCCCCATTTCCATCTGAGGAAAACCAAGACTTGGAAAAGCTAAGTGACTTGCTGAAGGCTATCTTACCAGTGAGGCATAAATTCAGGATTCAAAACTATTCCATTATTTGTCTTAACAATTGTGACAGTGTTTCTCAAACACCATCACAAGTGTAGCCCAGACACAATTTTTGTGTAACAACTGTTACAAAGACATGAATTTTTTTCAATTAGTTTTCCCTTCATTTTTACTTAGCTAAATGTATTTAAATGGAAAATACTCTTTAAAAAACCATACATGTAAATACCAAGTATTATTCACCTTAAATAGGTAACCAACTTGAACATAACACAAAGCAAGCATTAAAATGTCATTAAATTCCATATAGACTTACTTGTCTGTTGAAGGGTCTGAGCCTGAAGTCTGCTCCTGCTTTGTTAAAAAGGGGGATTCACTCGTGATAACATGATGTTAAAGACTATACTAGCACGAGCTGAGACTTTCTCCCCAACCCAAGCAGAAAGACCTAAGGGGAATCCAGTGGGCAAATCTTTCCCATCAAGGTGTCATTTTTATTTAATGATAAGTCAGTGTATCCCCAAATCATACTGAGTCTCATTTTGCTTTGTTTTTTTGAAGCATCATCTTATGCTCTGCCCTCATCCAAAAGATGGGTGCTGGGAAAACAGATTTACCCTTTTGGACATTCTTTAATTTTCTCTAATTGGCATATGAGAATTGCATATAATTACGGGGTACATAGTGTTGTTTTGATGCAGACAATGTATAGTAGAGATTTTTATGATTCTAAATAAATAATCTAGAAACTACATTAAGCTTGCTTATCTTGAAACCCATCACTAATTCCTGCTCCTGAACTAAAAATGTGAGAAAAGCAATAAAGTGAAAATTAATCTACTCTCCTTCAAGATGGATTTATCCGTTAATTCATTGATTCATTTATACAATGAATACCCAATGAGAACCCTAAGTACTGAGAATAAAATGGCAGGCAATACAGACATTGTTTTGCCCTTACATCGCTTATGAACTAAAATATGGGTGATGGTAGTTAAACTAGGTAGCAACACTTATCTGACAGCAGTAGAACAATTGTGTATAAAGTCTATCTCCTCCTTCAGTATAAGTTGGAACTGAAAAATTAGACTGGTGGATAGATATGCAGAAGGAGGGATCATTATCTGGCCTTTCTATGACAGTTTTCTGAGAGTGACATCAACAGGGTAACTGTCCTAGGTTTACTGGTTGGAGGGGCGCCAACCTGCCGGTTATGTGGTCCATGATAAGTTTCCACCATTTATTTCACTTACTGTGTTTCTTTCTCAAGTAGGAGAGTCACAGGACCCTCTCTCATCAGTAATGATCAGCCAGTCAGTGTCTGGAATCAAAAAGACCTAGTCTCAAGTCTTAGCTCTGTCATTCATGACCTGCATGGCCTGGATGTGTGACTTTCCTCTCTAAGATTCTTTCTGTCGAATAGGATCATAAGACAACCCGTCTTGTGGTGTTACTGTAAAGACTGAATTGAGACAGTATACTGAACTATGATCACTTAGTAGGCAGAGATAAGTGTTCCTACAAGATTTTGTTGCATCCTTAAATACCACCCATGCAGAAATGTATGTATTATGATCCTGAGTTCTTATAGGCATAACATATGCAAAGGATTCCCAAAAAAGTTGGAATCCTTGCCTTGGAGTTTCCAACCATCTTATTCCTAAAGGAGACTCATAGTCACCACTGAGCATGCTTTGGGGTGTCTTGGAGTGTAGGAATCTGCAGATTTAGCTGTCTTGCTGCCAAGACCTAAGTTTCTGTATTGATACAGACTCTCTCTGTCACTCATTACACCAGCGGTTCTCAAATAGGGGCTATTTTGGCCTCAGGAGACATTTGACAATGTCCAGAGACATTTTCAGTTGTCACGATTGGGTGGGAATGTTGTTGGCATCTGGTGGGGAGAGACTAGGGATGCTGATCAATAGTCTGCAATGCCCAGGACAGCCCCCACCACAGAGAGCTATCAAGTTCAACATGGCAGTAGTGCTCATGCTCTGTAATGAGAATTGCACTAAACCAGTATCTGGTGTTGAAATAAATCCCTAAAATGTTTAAGTCAGGACACCTGTGTCCTGATAAAACCAGCTAATGCAAATGAAGGTAACAAGGGCATTTCAAATGGAAGCAAGAATCAGACACAGGAAAGTTTGGTGAGAGGGAAGAAATAGAACTTGAGGAGTATCTCTGCAACTTGAATGTCTAATCCACAGATCTAAAGAGAGCATAGAAAGGTAGTTTGTTTCATAGTGGGTCATTCCTTTTTAGTAGAGTCTTACACAAGGACCTAAAATAGAGGAGACTAAATGAAATCAGAGATGTTATGAGTCATCCTGAGGTGTGATTTAATAAAATCTCTCATTCTTTAAGTACCTTGGAGGGGAGGTAGTCTATGGGCCAAATATGGCTCATGTCCAATATATTTTTTTAACCTTTCACTATGAACTAATACAACACAATAAGGGCCAGGCATGATAGCACATACTTGTAACCCCAGAACTTTGCAAGAAGGCAAGAGGATCGCTTGAGGCCAGGAGTTTGAGACCAGCCTGGGCAACATAACGAGACCCTGTCTCTAGGAAAAATTTTTCAAAAGAATAAACAAATATTTTAAATATTACACAATGAGATAAGTACAACAGTAGAAGTGGGTGCCAGGGCAGAGAGGCAGCCCAGACTTGGTTTTATTTCAGCACCCATCGATGTAAAAACTTCTCTCCAAGGACACAGGTAAAATGCAATTTTTCTCATAATAAGCCCCAGGAGTTTACTTTAAAGACATGATTACCCAGAAGGCAATGAGAACTGTCTACAGTTTCTTCTGTTTGAAGAATATTTCTATCTTAAAGAAAGACAGGATAGGTTCCAAAGTTTCAATGGAAATTCTGGCTCATTAATTATGCAGAAAATAGAAATTTTGCATATTTGCAAATTTGCAAACCCTTTCTCTGTGATCTTCTGTGGTGCCTCTAATGGCCAAGCCCAACAGGAAGCTGGAGGCAGCCACAGGCCGTTCAACTCACTTACCCCCATATTCAGGTGAATGAAGAGGTCTCAGAGGGCAGCAGGCAGCATGCAAAAAATCTGGGCTGCGAAGGATATATTGACTCTATTGCTTGGCTGGAGAATTCCTTCATCTCCCTAAGCCTCAGCGTCTTCATCTGTAAAGTGGAGATACTGCGAGCATCCCTTAGTGGTTCTGATGGGAGGACTGGGTGAGATAAGACATGCAAAGCACCTGGTAAGGACACACTAATAGTAGCTATAATGATGGTTTTAGGATGCAATATCCAGGCTTGGTTTTGAAACAGGCACTGAACCCAGTAATAAAACTATGGTTAGAATAAAGGCTGTCAGCTTACATCTTGGCCTACTACTGATCTGACAGATAGGTGGGCTTCTGATAAGGCCTTGTGCTCTATATTTGAGCAACTCTAATTGGGGAAATGAGGTTCAATCCAGGATCAATCACTGAAATGCAAAATTTCCATTTTCTGTATAATTCACGAGCCGGAATTTCCAGTGGAACTTTGGAACCTATCCTGTCTTTCTATAGGATAGAAATATTCTTCAAACAGAAGAAATTGCAGACAGCTCTCATTGTCTTCTGGGTAATCATGTCTTTAAAGTAAACTCCTGAGGCTTATTATGAAACAAATTGCATTTTACCTGAGTCCTTGGAGAGAAGTTTTAGATGGATGAGTGTTGGAGTGAAAGCTTCTAGAAGCTGATCTTGTTTCAAAGGAAAGGAATGTGCTTTCAATTTTTGATGGTGTACAGTGGATTATTTTTATACCCATTCATGACTCTTTCATTGGAACACATAATGGCTATCTGCTGCCACAACAGTGAGGGAATTTTCCAGTCTAATAACTGTGATTCTGTCTCATCTTTATGATGTGCAGAGGAAATGCATGTTTGCCCAGAATTAGCAACTTTTGACTCATTCTCTCCTGGGAGCTCAAAATTCAAAAATAGCATTTAGCCAGCATTTATGGGACCCTTAAGGTACGTGATAAACTGTGCTAGCATCTAGGATTGCAGTGTTCTAGAAGACATAGGTATAACTGGAGTGACCTCTAGGAAAGGGGGCAGGGACTAGGGTTGGAAGTGATGGTTGGAATCAGTCAGGCTCTCAGCAGGAAGGAGATGTACACTCAAACTCTGTAGAGAAAGGAACATTTAATAAAGGTGCAGCTTATACAGACTGAGGCAGCACTTTAGGAAAGTAACAATGTACAGAGCTGGACATCTGGAGTAGTGACAGTGGAAACCATTAAAAACTCCAGGCCTGCAAGGGAAAAAAAAAAAAAAAAAAAAAAAAACTACCACCAGAACCCAGAGAGGTGACTGCGGGAAGAAAGACACCAGAGAGGACCTGTAGTCTTTGTTTAGTGACACAACCAGCCCGTGGGCATGTGGCAGGGAGGTAGGGGAGAGAGCATACCCCAAACCCTTTCTCTCCACTCTGATCTTTGATGTTCCTATTGGCCAAGCCCAACAGGAAGCTGGAGGGCAAAGAGCCCATCGATGCAGACCCCACAGTCAGCCTCCCAGGACACTGAGCTGAGTGATTTATGAGTAAAGCTGGAAAGACATAAAAGAGAGCCTACGTGTGGCCCAAGAGGACTGCATTCTTTATGTGTGATGTTTGAATTTTATACAAGGGGAATGAGATAAAATGAAGGAGGAGAGGAGAAACAGATGAAACCGAAAGAGGAAAAGGAGGAAGCAAGGAAAGGCAGTAACAGGGAAGAAAGACAAGAGAACAGGTGATGACATGCAGAGAAAGTGTGTCCCTGCAGCAAGGGTTGATTGCTATGGGAACGCCAGAGGAGTCCCTCCCTCAGGCTTGGGGAGTCAAGTGAGACCTCCCAAGAAAGGACTATCTGAGTTGAAATCTGAATGACAAGTAGAAATCAGCCAGATGAGAGGGTGGAGAATGGCATTTATAAGGCCCTGAAGTGAACCAAGAAATGACTGGTTCTTAGAGGTCAAAAGTAAATTTGGGGAGAGACAAGAAGGAAGACTAGTGAAGGAAACATGAAGAGAACCAAAAAGAACCTCCTAGGTGACAACACAGAGCTCAGATTTCATCCTACAGAAGGCAAGGAGACATAGAAGAGATTGACAAGACTAAATTGGCATTTTCATGTTTTCCTTCAACTTGACTCCCAGGAAGTACATTCGATGCTGTCAACCTTTCAGCAAACACATACCTGTTTGTCCCTGTACTTGACAAAAAGAAACTGTGTGTGGGAGATTGGTTGTCTTTTGAATTCATGGCAAAGATCCAAATGGCTAAAGAAAAACACAGGTGGCTCCTTTGGTTAGGTGAATGTTTCCATGACAGAGGAAATTGTGATGTGCCTTTCTGCTAACCACTGCACGCCTGAATAGAGACACCAGCATTTCAAAAGGCAACCTGACACACCTTTGGCATTTAAGAAATAGAAGTCTTAAGCCCCGGCATCATGAGTGGAGCCCAGATTAATGACCTTTCAGACTATAGGCTCAAGGAATTAGAAATAGGTCAGCCTTGCAAAGAATTTTAAGAAATCACTGAACCACTGCAAATCAGACAACTTCTTGTTGGTTCTACCCACCCTTAAGAAAGTGGCCCTCTCTGTATTCTGGCTGCCTCTGTTTTGTCAGACCCCACCACTTTGGGTGTTGGGAGAACAAATATAGACTTCCTGCAAAGATGCTACATTTATATAAATAGAAATGTGTTAGTTACTCATTGGGTTCTTTCACAAGCCACTGGTTCATGGAGGAGGGCTGCTTTTTATAACTCTTGTGAGTGTCCTTTGCATGTTTGCCTTTTGTCACAAGATGTGTGTATGGCATAAATAAATTCTGCAATATAGTGATCTGACTGAGAAATTCCCAGGTCATGGTTTGTTATCTTTATCTTGGTAAAAATTTGTTCTGCAATTGTGAGTTTGGATCTTTGCCATGGATTCAGCGCGTCATAACCTGACACAATAACCACTGGCAGAATGACCAAAGTCTTAAAACATGAACATGATCCATTGGCTTAGTCCCTATGACTTTCAGAAGATAGCTGGTTCTACTGATTTTACCTTTCTTTTTCTGAAGTCCTGAATTTCACTATGGAAATATAATCCACTACATTCACCTGATATCATTTTCTAATAAACAACAGATATTCTCAAACTGAGTCCCATTTTCTTGCCTTCGTTATGCTAAATGTTTGCCATCATTCAGGGCTACACTCCTGCAATGGTCTATCTTAAAGGAACCGTGGTTTTGCCATAAGGGTCCAGTCCAGAATAGTTACCCCTTCCTGGGGCAAATGGCTCTCACCCCACTCTCTCATCTTATTCTGGTGAGAGATGTTGGGCACAGCACTCCCACCTACTTCCTGACCACATGAGTGGGCACAATCCCAGTGAATGTTTCTCCCACAAACCTTGACCCCAGTGTTGGGTCTAAGCATGGCTCTGGGTCTGAAGTTGAGATCAGTCAGAGAAACAGGGTGAAACTCTTACAGTGAGTGTCAGACTTGGTCAAGACCCTGGAGCCATTTATGCCTAAAGCCAGCCTGCTCCATCCTTCTCAAGGTTTGGTTAAATAAGGCAATAACTGTCTCTCTCTAGCATCAGATAGTTTTATTTCTCCATAACCTGAAAGTGTCCTGATGAATATAAACTCTTTATGCCTTTTAGAAAATAAAATTCTCATGTCTCTCTACATATCAAATTCCTTTATCCATTGAATGACAACAGAATATCTCAGGAGCAGATTATCTAGTACAACTGCAGTGAGTGATCACAGCACCTAAGTTCCCAATGCCTTGCCAACTGTTGATATAACACAGGGTGATACCTCCTGTAATAAGAGTGGCCTTGGCAAAACCACAGATAGCCTTGGTTTTGCTGATGCAAGGAGAGGAAAGAGAGATGCCTAGAGATATCAGTGCCCCTAGACCCTGTGGACTAGATTTGATCATCTCTGGCTGGAGAGATGAAGACCAGAGGCTATCACAACAAAGTGTGTGAGGCTGTGAGCTTGGGGATTCTGCCTTCATGCCCAAGGGGCATAATGTGGGACAGATTCAGAAAGGTGGTGATAGTTCCCGTCTCTGCATAGAACCCAGAGCCAGTTACATAGGCATGTGACTGAAAAGCACCTCCCACAAAGCCTTGAACTGGTTGTGGAACCAGCAGTTTCACCCAGAACTGCTCTTGCACTTAGTGCAAAAGTCAAACTCAGTGCAAAGGCAAATGACCTGTTAATATTATTATGAAAATGCATTTGATTTTGTGGATTCTAGGTCTCTGGGACGCATAGGAGTTCTCAAACCAATCTACTTTGAGGACTGCTGTTCTAAAGTGCCCCCATACACCCAAACATCATCATAACTCTGTGACATGGATGTTCTTAGTACCCCATTTTATAAGTAGGAAACTGAGGCAGAGCAAGCTTTATGCTACTACTGGTGCCTTAGAATGAACCAAGGTTGTGGCACCAGCTGTGCTAGCAGTCATGGTATTCTTCACCATTTCATCATTTGCAGGGAAAAATGAAACAAAACACTAGTTTCAGTTAAGAGTGTCCTTGATGAAGCAGTAACATGTCTTAATTTTACTGAATCTTGATTTTTTTTTAATATTCTGTGAAATGAAATGGGAAGTACATATATGTTGCTTCAACCACTAAGTAGAAGGACCAGAATTCGACTGGAGTGTGGGATCTTAACCACTATGACGAAATAAGGTTGGGCTTTATCTGCAAATTTTTTAACCACCTATTTCCCAACTTTTTGAGACATATGCCACAGTGGCAAGAAAAAAAAGGCAAAAGGACATGAAGTAAAATGATCAAAGAATAAAGAGAGAGATCAAAAATAGGAAATTATCTCTGATGGAAGATTACAATTTATCCATGAGATTAAGATACTTCCCCGGTCACAGCTAGAACATAGCACTTACAATTGCAGTGATATAAAATACAGTTCCAATTTTTTTTTTGAAATCAGGTAATATAATAAGGACAAGTGTAAACTAAAAGCCTTGGATGATAAACTTAGGCCAACATCAGAGTTCAAGGAGAAGGCATTTAGGACTGAGTCAGGTTCTCAGCGAGCAGTACATTCCTTTTTCTTTAAAGGCAATTTATCAGGACTTATCCAAGCCTGTAAGAACAATCCCTTAAGACCATCCAATTTCCTTTCTTTCTAATTCCATACTTAGCAGAGCAACCTTCTGATAATTAATTTGGTTTCTCAGGTAAGTCAATACCAGGAAAGAGACTGGTTGAGTTATTGTACCGGCTATATCTCCTGCTGTAAATGAATAAATTGGTTTGTGGATTTATCAATCTACTTCCCAAGAGTTCAGTTTGCAAACACCCCTATTTCTAGGGTACACTGTCATTTGACTTGTAGACCTGCAATGCTACGTGACCAAAGTGAGCAGGGTCCTTTTAAGACTTTCATAATCCCAGGCCACTCTTATTACAGGAGGTACCACCCTGTGTTATATCAAGTATATTAAAATACACTCACTCCCAGGGCAGCCATGTTGAACAAGCCTGGTTGTGAATGGGCCTCCTGGAATTGTTCCATAATGGCCCTGCTTTCACCTGATAGTAAATAAAATTTATTTTGTTAAAAAAAATAGTGGAAAGATTGTTTATAAAGCTGCTTATTTAGTTCTGAGTCACTCATTTGGCCAAAAGTTCCCAGCAATCATTTACATGTGGCAGAGAATTGGTCCCCAGAATCCAGTCTTCATTTTTTCATTTTAGTCATAGAACCCCACTTATTACCTCCAAGTTGTAAAAGGTACACAGTCACCTAACTGAAGACTTTTCTTATACTTCTAAGCGTGGTCCTGTGTATTAGTCAGTGTTCTCCAGAGAAATAGAACTAATAGGATATATATACTAGGGGTGCCAAAAAAAAACCATATACACATTTTAAGAGATGTTATCTATGTATTACTTTTAGTTCACCATAATCAGAAGTGTCTGAATGCTGATGGTAACCACTCTGAGCACCTCTGGTAATTGCAGAATTCAAAGTTGACTTGTATTCAACTTTTGTTAAAGGTATATATTATTACAATTTTAATACAGTTTTTTTCTTTTCTTAAAATATTTATACTTTTTTGGCACCCTCTGTGCGTGTGTGTCTGTATTTCTGTACCATAAATATATATATTTAACTCACATGATGATGGAGGCTGAGAAGACCCACGATCTGCTGCTTGCAAATTGGAGACATGGGAAAGCCAGTGGTGTAATTCAATATGTGTCCAAAGACCTAAGAACCAGGGGAGCTGATGATATAAGTCTCAGGATTCAAAGATTGAAGAACCAGGAGTTCTGATGTCCAAGATGGACAGTTCAGCTCAAGAAGAGAAAGAGAATTGGTCCTTTCTCTACCTTTTTCTTCTAACTATCCCTCAGTGGATTGGATCATGCCCATCTGCATTGATGAGGGCAATCTTCTTTGCTCAGTCTACCAACTCAAAAGCTAATCTCTTCTGGAAACACCCTCAAAGACACACCCAGAAATAATGTTTTGCCAGTTATCTGGGCATCTCCTAGCCTTGCCAAGTTGACAAATAAAATTAACCATCTTACTGTGTTATTAATCTGATGAATTAGATATGGACAGGCATGATATGTGTGACCTTCCAATCACACTCAGAATTTACTTGATTTCGTTGGCCTTTATTCCTTCTTGCTATGAACTGGAGTATCCCCATGGAACTGGGTAGTCAAGATCAAGAACAATGTCTCAGAGGCTGGCAGAGCAATGAGGTGGAAGGAACCTGGGCTCCTTGATGACATCATGAAGCAGAATTGCCTATTCACCCTGGAATACTCACCAATCTTGACACTGCTGCAGGAGAGAGAAATAACCTACTATATTATTTGAGTTTTATTTTGGATCTCTCTGTTACATAGGCTTGTTCTATATTCTATCTAATAACTGGGGTTGTGGGAAAGTGAGAGAATCAATCTATACATTTCTTAAACTATCAGGAAGATTTTCTGATTGTTAAATTGAACAAAGCCAGCATCCCTGTGGCTGTAGCCCCTCACTCTCTGGCCCTGTGCTCCTCTCTGTCCTCATTTTCTGCTACTTTCCCACCCAAACTCAGCCACACCAGTCTTCTTGTTGTGTTTCACCACATTAGGCATCCTCTTGCCCCAGGATCTTTGTACTTTCTAGTTCTTCTCTGTGAATACTCTTCCCACCCCTGTGAAACTTTATGGCAAATCCCCTTACCTCCAGCTTTTATTCAAATCCTATCTTCTCATCCTCCCCGACTACCCTACTCAAACGTACAACTATCTCCACCACCATGGGCCCTGTTTCTCCTCTCCCACCTTATTTTCCTTAGGGGACTTATGAGCCTAAGATGCCATATATCTAATGTATTTTGTTTGCTGTCTTTCTATTCCCACCTCAAGAGCAGGTATTTTTGCATTTTGTCTACTGCAATAACCTCATCACCTAGAATAGAATGGAACCTAATAGATATTAATAAATAATGGTTACATTAACAAATGTGTTAATTTAAAGTTAATGCATTTTGCTTATATGTTAAATGGTGGTTTTAAGAAAGATTTTAGGTCTCAAATATTTTAGAGGCTCTTAAAATCTGTAGAGGCTGTGGGTGCTCAATCTATGGGTGCCCCCCCACCTTGCAGGTACAGAACCCCCAGATACCCTTTCAAGGAGACGGCAGACTTTGTATGTTCTCCTCTCATACCATCTTGAAACCCTTTGAAGTCTCTGAGGCTCCTGCCCCAAACCCGAGTTTCCATCTTTTGCTTATTCATTTCTGTGCCACAGAATATGGAAAATGCTTTGCCCACATGGAAGAGAACCAGTAGTGCCTGGGAGTTGATGACATTCCCAACTGCCTCTTAGTCAGGGATCAACTGTAGGGGGAATATGAAAGCCCAACTCTTTTGCTGCCCATTGAGAAAAAAAATCTGAAGTATGATTTATGCTCCTGAGCTCTGCACAGGATCAGACTGGGGCTGCGGTTTGCCTGAGGTCACCCCCTGGCTTTGCTTCTTTTTCTCCCTTCTGCTTCTCCCATCTTCCTCCCGTCTCCCATCTCCCAAATTCTCCCAGGGAAATAGTCTCAATAAATCTCTTGCCCATGATTCCTCATCTCAGGCTCTGCTTCTGGGGAATCCGACCTAAAACCTCTACAGCAGACTCCCCCTGCCCCTCATCTTTGCCTAAGCTCCTTAGGAGATAAAGATCACTGTGGCTATGGCTGCTGCTGCCTCTCCTTGAGGACTGAAGTAAGATTGAACAACACGGTCATGCTTTGCGTGATGCAAATGGCCTTCTGTATGCACAGACTTCACCAGGCAGATACCTGAGAGGAGGAAAAAAATGTTGGATAAAACAGGTTAAAAAAAAAAAAGAGCAAATGATGTTCAGAAGCACAAAGGTTGGAAAATAATGCCAAAATATTGAGAAATGGGTTCAAGCTCAACTCACCTACGGATTTGTTACACGACCCTAAGTTGAGACTCCATTTGATAAATTCCAGCTATCTTGCCCTCTAAGATCAAGTCTGTGTTGAGCTTTTGATTCTCCCAAAGAAAATTATACCACTGCAGAGCTCTTATTTCCAGCCTGCTTGTTTGAATTAAAGCTTTGCAGCATTTTAGTTTATGGTATCTCTGGGGAGGAGTGAATATGTCAGTGTAATTAACTCATCTGATGAGAGAGGTCTTGTTTATTTCTCCTACAAAATAACAGGTGGTGGTTGAGTTCTGATACATTATGGTGATATGAAATGCATTTAGAATAAATCACATTAAATAAACAGGGAAACAAAATGATTTTGAGGTACTTTTTTATTGTTTTAAATTAAGTTTTGAAATTGAACAGCTGCATACCAAAAAATCACCAAGCTGCTACTCACCTCTAATCTGCTCCTCTGAAAAAGGGTTAACGGCATTCTCAAGTTCAAACAACTAGGACTAATAGAAACTTGAGTAATGTTTTCAAATGATTATCCAGACAATCCCTGGAATTCTGAGTGCCTTTGTGCTTGGGACATGGCAGTCTAATCAATCTGAGTGATGAGTTAAGATAACTGCATGCAATACATTTAGCAAAATCCACAATTATAGGCATTTAGTAAGCAAGTAAGAGTAACGCCGTGTATTGGGCATTAAGTAAATAAAAACAAATGTGTCTTTGCCACTAGGAGATGACAATCTAAGGAAATATTACCAATAAAGAGGTATGTCCAGGTATTAAAATTATAAAATATATTACTTATATATATTTTATCAAAAACTTAATGAAATTTTTTAAATAGATTTTTTTACAATTAAATAAATCAAGATACTAGAAAGCAAGAACAAAAAATCATACCAGCAAGCCAGGAATGATGAAGAATGCCTGATATGGTGCAAGATGAGAATATTTGATCGGAGCTGTGGAGATATTAGATTGGAGAAAGCCTTGGAGAAGGAGAATATGGTGTAAGGGAAGGGGAAGGTGGAAGCCAGAGGAGAAAAAGGAAGGGGAAGGAGATTGAGAAAGGGGAGAGGATCAAGTGAAGGGGAGCCCAAGGGAAGATGAGGTGGGGTACAGGGACGGAGAATGGGGAAAGGAAAGAAGAAAGGGAGAGGTAGGGAAAAAGAAGAGAAAATAAGGTAAGTGGGGGGACAGGAAGGGTGGATGAGAAAGAAAACAGAAAAAGTACAAGAGTTAAGTTGTCCTTTTAGGGAAGTTTGGAAGGGTTAAGAAAGGAAGAGGAAAGGCTGGGAAGAAGAAGTCGTTGGAGAAAGAGAGAAGGCAGAGCAATGATGGACAAGATGGGGGAAAACAAAGTCTAGGACTATTGGTGTGAAACGGAAGGGCTCTAGTCTCAGGATCTACAGTTAGAAAGAGCAAAATGAGGCCATATAAAAGTTACATTTACTTTTGATCTTTCATAAACTTTTTTTTTTTAGTTATATATGCTTAAGGTATACAATGTGATTTTTGATGTTCACTTATCTAGTGAAATGAATACTATGGGTATGTAAATTAACAAATCTATCACCTTCCTTATTTACTTCTTCCTGAATATAAAGTAAGGGCACTTAAGATCTGCTCCCTTAGAAAAATTTTAATAGGAATACAATATTACTAATTATAGTCCTTATGCTGCCTGTTAACGATCGAGAATCATTCATCCTACCTAACTGCAAGTTTGTAGGCTTTGACCTGTATCTCCTCATTCTCTCCCCTTTTGGTCCCTGTTAACCACTTTTCTACTCTCTGTTTCTGTGTGTTCAACTTTTTTTTTTTATTCCACAAATTGACCTCGTGTTTTGCTAGTTTCTTATTTTCCACCCTTTCTTGTATGTTGTTTTCCTCTATTCTAGATTCTCCAATAATTTCTGTGATGGTATATGTTCAAGGCACTCAGAGAGAATCTTGGATGGTGAGTTTTCTGATTTCTTACATGTTAGCAAGTTTTTGAGTGCTTGTTTGATCAGGTACAAGGTTCTGAATTTATAATAATGTCCTTTCTAGACCCATTGTTTTCAAGCCTATAATGTTATCTAGCCTATGAGGAGATCTCATGACAATCAGAATATTAATATGGCTTACCTAAAGTAAACAATTTTAGCTTTCTGGTATTTTTCATATTTTTATCTTTTTGGTTTTGTTCTGAAATTTTACCATAATGTTTGTAAGGGTGAGTCTTTTATTATTATTAGTTTTTATGTTGCTTGATGTTCAATTTAAAGATTTTTAAAAATTCTTCAGCCCTAAGAGGTTTTATTTCATTATTATTATTTGTTTTTTAATTTCCAAAAATTGCTACATTGAAGATTAAGAAGTGGGAGTGAAGGGAAGAAGTAACATGCTAAGGTTTCTGTCTGTTCAGAGGATACTGACTGACTGAAGAAGTGCTGGAAAGATAATTCTCCATATATGTAACTTAAAATGTACAGATTAACATTAAAAACTAAAAGTAAGCTATATAACTGAAACTACTGTAGACACATAGAACAAAAGTAAATTCAATCCACTAATACAAGTCAGAGTTCAAAACACACCAAAAGTATGCATGGTAAGAAAAAAATATGAATACAATGACATATAGATATTCAACGAATAAATAAGAATGAACTAAATCTATTTACAAAATGGAAAATGAGTTTTAAATAATAAACATTTTACTAGTGTATGGTAATACTTACTATGAGTGAAAAATTGGGCAGTAGAGGCAAACATAGAACCAAGAGAAGTATTTTTAAGATGGCAGAGACTTTGGTCAAGTTAAAATGCTGAGAAAATAAAATGACAGAGGGGAATGAGTTAGAGAGGAGATGAGGCATAAATTGATATTTCTAGAAGGTAGGTGAGACTGAATCCAGAGTCGGATGAAGGAATTCACCTCAAAGAAAAGGAAAGAAGCCTCCAGAATTTTTCTGTAGTCATTGGAAGTCAATAACCCAGGCTTGCCTGTTATCACTATGGTGGGAGGGTTCTTTATAATAACACACAATCTCATTAAAATATTATGAATACAATAAAGTTCTGCAATTAAGAATTTATACATTTATTAAGAAGATTCAAAAGACAAATGTTATAAAGAAGGTTTTTCAAACTTCCCAAAACACCATCTTTCAATTTCTATCTTCTGTTTTTTAAGTAAAAAAATCAATATATTTCCATTTTTTTACAGAATTTCTATAATATTCATTTTTTGCTTTATTTATGTATGATTTTTCCATTGAATAATTAAGAATACTGCTGCTCTGATAGAATTCATAATTTAATTTTAATTTTAAAGTTTTAATTCTTCTTGATTATTTAAAAAGCACAAGTATTAAAAAGTATAATTCTGGTCTGGACTTCCAGCAAGATGGCGACGGGGCAACCCAGTCTGTGAAAACCTCTGCAAAGGAGAACTGCAGTGGGTCTCTGACTCTCGCCCCGGGGGGCTATGGACCCCAACATCGCAGCCTGCTCTTCATACGGAGCTCGGAGCTCGGCTGTTGCCACCACTGGGGCATCGCAGCGGTCTGAACAGCCACTGCAGCACAGACGCCGCCGCCGCAGCCCCCACAGCCACCACCACCGCCATCGGTAGCACATCGCACCACTCGGGCTGGAGGTGATCCACAGCTTCAGTCCTTGAAGCCCCTTCAGGGAAGATCTGCTGGGATCACTGCCACCTCTCCTGTGATCGAGGCGTCCTGCCCGCCATAAGTCTCCTGCCGTCTGCCCTGAGGTAGGCAGCCATCTTGCCATCTTCAGCCTCTGCCATCCCTGTCCGGCCCCACCCACTCTAGGGCGAGCAGCTGAGATAGCACCACCTGCTGGCGATTCAAGGTAACAACACCGAAACGGGAGAAACAAGCTTGATAAAGACATAGGCCAGAGTGGTGAACGGAGGGTAATCTGAACTGTCCTTCACAGCAGATCAGGGGCAACTGACCCTAACTGCAAACTAATTTACCAGCTTGAAAAGAAAACTAGAAATCAGACCTGAAAGGACATTGGACTTAAACAAAATGTCTCAGAGTGTGCTT
>NW_007247359.1:977220-978051 GCF_000164805.1 Carlito syrichta
TTAGTTTAATGACTTAATTCTATTCCTACTGTATTGTTCCCTTTTTTCTTTTTTTCCATTTCCTTTTCTTCTCTCTGTAAACCATATCTTTGTATAGAGGAACAGCACACTAAAAAGGTGGTTGGTTAGCTGGTATGTTAGCATCACTATGTTTTATTTTTGTTTGTATGCGAGTTGGTTCGTCTGTAGCTGTGGTCTATTGTTTTTATCTGTTTCAGTATAGGCCTCTCTCTCTATTTGTTGGCACACTCGTTTGTTTCCCCCCTTACTCCTCTATCTCTCCACCACCCTCTTCAACCCACTGTCTGCTCCATTCTCTCCCCTCTGCTAACCACATTTTATTTCAGTGAGTAAACCTACAGCCCCACTGCAAGGACAGATTCCAAGGCAGTGGGAAGTGGGTTTCAGATTATTCACACACCTGTCAGCGAATACCAGGACCTATAGATAGATTTTGAATCACAGCTCCTGCCTTAAGTAAATCTCAAAACTGCAAAAAGGACCACCCCCAACCTACAGTGCAACTCCAGAATTGAGCAAAGTAAGAGGGCATACATAAAGCTTTTGATAAAATCCAGCACCCTTTCTTGATAAAAAACCCTTGAACATCTAGGCATACAGGGAACATACCTCAAAATAGTAAAAACCATCTACAAGAAACCCACAGCCAGCATACTCCTAAATGGACAAAAATTGGTACCAATTCCCCTGAAAACTGAAACTAGACAAGGATGCCCATTCTCACCCTTCCTGTTCAAATAGTATTGGAACTCCTGGCTCGAGCAATCAGAGAAGAGGAGGCAATCAGGGGTATCCAAATAGGAAAAGAGG
>NW_007247359.1:978529-1029585 GCF_000164805.1 Carlito syrichta
GAATTGTGATTCCAGAAGCAAAACCTCAATTTATCAACCAACTCATTTTCGACAAAGCCCCCACCACCTACCACTGGGGAGAGGAGAACCTATTTAGTAAATGGTGCTGGGAAAACTGGCTGACCACATGCAGAAGATTGAAACAGGACCCCTATCTATCCCTATGCACAAAGGTTAACTCCAAATGGATCAGAGACCTAAATGTAAAACCTCAAACCATAAGAACCTTAGAAAAGGAAGGACATACCTTCATGGAAATCAGAACTGGCATCCAATTCCTGAACAAAACCCGAAACCCACAGGTCATAAAAGAGAAGATAGACAAGTGGGACCTTATTAAACTGACAAGCTTCTGCAAAGTCAAAGAAACCATCAAGAGAGCAGGGAGACAGTCCACAGACTGGGAAAAAGTATTTGCCAACTACAGGTCTGACAAAGGTTTAACATCCTGGATCTACAAGGAACTCAAACGTGCTGAAAAGAAAAAACAAACAACCCCATTATAAAATGGGCAAAAGATATGAACAGACACTTCACAAAAGAAGACATCCGAGCAGCCAACAAACACATGAAGAAATGCTCAACCTCACTAATCATCAGGGAGATGCAAATCAAAACCACACTGAGATACCACCTAACTCCAGTCAGAATGGCCGTTATCAACAACTCAAAAAATAACAGCTGCTGGAGAGGGTGTGGTGAAAAGTGAGGGATTAACAGTCGCAAATATCTATCTGGGGATGGGGAAACACCTCTTATCAACTGGGTGCCTGAATGAAACGTAATTGTACACCTAACCCTTAACTGTACCCCACAAAATCATAATAAAAAATATTGATTAAAAAAGTATAATTCCTATGATTTCCAGGAAGATGGTGGCATATCCAGTCAGAATGTCGGAGTCTCTTTGTGAGTGAGTGATTGTGTGGAAAATTTTATGTGTCTTTCCATGTGTAAGTGGGAGTGTGAGAGGCTGACTGAGTGGGGACTTGAGAGCAAGTGGCCAGAACCCTCATGGTGAAGCTGCTGGTACCACAGCTGCTCTGCTTGGAACCTAGCACTTCCCAGAGCACAGAAGCTGAGTGCCATTTTCTAAAATCAGCAGAGCTTTTCCTGGGAAGAACGGCTAGAGTGATTGTCAACCCCAACACCACAGTACCTGGCTGAATATTGGCAGTGAGGGCCACAGAGGGAGTGCTGCAAGGGAGCCTGAGGCAGAGTCCTGAGGAAGCAGTGGGGAAAAACCACACCAAGAGTGGACTGGGCTCTGGAGTCTTGCCACTGGTCCCAGGATTCAGAGACTGTGGTAACTGCTGGAGAGGGAGTTATCGATCCCGTTGGTGACAGGAACAGCAGCCAGCAGAGAAACTGAACAGACTCTCTAATGCATGGGCAGAGAAGTTCTCCAGGGCAGCCTCTGTGGAACAGTAAAACTGTATCTTGAGACCAGGTGCTATCTCTGTGTTACATTGAGGCTGTTCTTTGTGACCTTAGAGAACATTGCCCATGGAGCACAAGCTCTGACAGATAATGGCAGATGCAGAGCCCTAGACGATCCTCCCTCCACCCTGAACCAGCTGCTGGGTGATAGACGCAGACAGCAGAACTCCCAAAATGGAGGATGGTGACTGCCTAACTGATGCCCCCCTCCCCCCCGACTCATTCCAACCTTGTCCCTAGCAACAAGTTAAAGAGATCTGGAGGGCAGAGCAGAGACAGGAGATACCATTCCTCTGTCTTGAACTGGATGCCCTCGGAGCTATGACAAAGTTGGGAAAGAAAGGAAGGGGATGACATCCCAAGAGACGTTGTATCAAGTTATTTAAAACCCCCTTCTTTCACACAGGTGTGCAATGGCTATCAGTTGCGGGCAGCAGGGGGTGAAGATTCTAACATCTTAAGTTCCAACAGTGAATAGGGAACCTGCAGTAACAGCTTTGCAGGTGCCCCCCCCCCATTTCAAAGAGACATACTAAAACTGAAAACTCTTTATCAATTTTTTTTTTTTTTTTTGGTCGTCATTGTTTTTGGAGGGGAGTTGTTTGTTTGTTTGATTATCTTGCTTGGTAGTTTTGTTTTTTGGTTGGTTTTCTCTTTTCTTTCCTTCTATTTCTTTCTTTGTTCTTTCTCCTTTTTAATTTTGTTTTATTTTTCTATTTTCTTCCCTCTTTCTCTCTCTTTCTCCTCTTGTCTCTTTTTTCTCTTTTCACTTTTATACCTTGTCTTGGACTCAGGGGCTATGAGGCATACCCACTAAGGTCATATTGAGCAGAAACAGTGAGTCCTAGCTGGCCCATTTATTAGATAGCAAATATTATGACCTGCCAATAGGTTCAGAATCCTTGTAGCCCATCCCTCAACACCAAGTAAGTGCTCAAAGTTGTAAAGAGGCAGCACGATGCCCTACCCCCAGTCCAACTTCATAATTGAACAAACCCAGAGCCCCAACTCAAGGAAGGACAAAAGGTAGAGCAAATATCAGAAGTGACTGCTTCTCCATTTTCCACTGAGCAATGGAATTAAAGAGAAAGGTAAAGAACTCCCACAAATGAAGAAAAAACAATGAAAAAGTGCTGATAACACCCAGCAAAGAGTCAGTGCTAGAAAGAACAGCTACTGGCGCACAAACAATGACTGTCTCCCAGAATGTCAGTACTCTCAGAAGGTACTTACAGAGATTACAGAATCACTGAATGAAATGAATAAAAATCAAGAAATACAAGGACTAAAACTAAATGGAATTGAAATAAAGCTAGACAGGTTCAAAAAAGTGTACTTAGAAATAACAGAAATAAAGAATTCCATCCAAGAAATAAATAGCAAACTGACAAGCAAGGAAAGCAGTATTGATCAAGCAGGAGAAAGAATATCAGAGCTGGAAGAACAAAATATGGAATTAACCCAATCTATTAAAAATATAGAAAAAAAACTTAAGAGGAAGGAGGAAACTCTTCAAGAGATGTGCATTTGTATCAAGAAACCAAACCTACATCTGTTTGGAATACCTGAAATAGAAAGATAAAACAGAAAACATCTTGGAACAAACATTCCATAAGGTCATCCAAGAAAACTTCTCTCATCTGACCAGAGAGATGACACACAAGCACAAGAGATCCAGAAAACCCTTGCAAGACATCTTATGAGAAGACTAAGCCCTAGATACATAGTAATTTGCCTACACAAAGTAGGTATAAAAGCAAAATCCTAAAAGCAGCAAAGGAAAAAATTCAAACTACCCCAGTCAAGCCAAGTTTCGTCAGCAACGGAGAATTAAAATCCTTCCCAGACATCCAATCCCTAAGATAAAGTGCTGCTTCAAGACCAGCTCTATAGAAGGCACTTATAAAGGTGCTGTGCACAGAAGAAAAAAGAAACAAAAGAAAGACTATATACTTCACAAACATAGAAGCAGCAAAACACACTGCATACCCACACAGCATACACACATATATGAACACAAAAGCTAAATGAAAACAAAACAGCCATATAAGAGCTTTATGTCAGGGACAAACGCTCACATTTCAATAATCAACCTGAATGTGAATGTACTAAATGCACCACTGAAAATACATAAAGTGGCAAAATGGATAAAAACATGTGACCCAATAATTTGCTGCCTCCAGGAAACTCATCTCACCACACAGGACAACCACAGATTCAAAGTTGGAGGATGGAAAATTTTTCAGGCAAATGGATCACAAAATAAGACAGGAGTCACAAACTTTATATCAGACAAATCAACCTTTAAGCTATCAAAAATTTTTAAAAGATACAAAAGGACACTACATAATGATAAAAGGTTTGATCCATCAACAAGAAATATCTACTCTAAACATATATGCATCCAACACAGGAGCACCAGTTTTTATAAAGCAGTTACTAAGTAAACTAAAAAAAGATACTGACTCTAACATTATCATAGCTGGGGACTTAAATACCCCACTAACAATCCTAGATAGATCATTGAGGCAAAAAAATCAATAAAGAGATACAGAACCTCAACTTGAAACTTGACCAAATAAACTCAGTGGATACCTATAGAACACTCCATCCAACAACCACAGAAAGTACATTCTACTCATCACCACATGGACCATACTCTAACATCAACCACATCCTCAGCCATCAATTAAGCATAAATAAATTTCACAAGACTGAAATACTGCCATGCACCTTCTCAGACCACAGTGGAATAAAAATAAATATCACCAGCAACAAAATTCCCCCAAAACCTACATAAGACATGGACACTAAAAAGTATGATGTAAACAACTCCTGAGTCAACACAGAAATCAAAACAGAAATTAAAAGATTCTTGGAAACAAATGAAAACGAAAAGACATCTTACCAAAACCTTTGGGGTACCATGAAAACAGTACTAAGAGGGGAATTTATATCTCTATGAATACACATCAAGAAAATAGAATGAGAACAAGTTAACAGCCTAACAAATCACTTAAGGGAGCTGGAAAGACAAGACCACCAAAACCCTAACTTCAGCAGAAGAATACAGATCACCAAAGTAGAAGGTCAGACACAGAACAGAGAAGACAAAAACGCCATACAAAAAATCAACAAAGCACAAAGCTGGTTCTTTGAAAGGATAAACAAGACTGACAGACCCCTTTGCCAGAAAGACCAAGAAAAAGAGAGAAAAAGCTCAAATAAACACAATCAGAAATGCAAAAGATCAAGTCACAACTGATCCCAAAGATAAACAAAAGATGATCAGAGATTACTATTTCACAATTGTATGGAAACAAACTCAATAACCTAAATGAAATGGAGGACACTCTGACATCACATAGCCTCATTAGGTTGAAATAGGAAGAACATAAGATCCTAAATAGACCAATAATAACCTAGGAAATTGACTCTGTCATTAAAAAAAAAAACTACCTACAAAAAAAGGTCCTGGACCAGATGGATTTACAATGGAATTCTTTAAAACATACATGGACAAGCTGATACCAATTCCAGGCAATCAAGAAAGATGAAACTCTCCCCAAATCATTTTATGATGCTAACGTCATAATGATACTGAAACCAGGTGAAGATTCAGCAAAGAAAGAGAACTACAAGCCAATATCCCCGATGAACATAGTTGCAAAAATTCTCAACAAGATTCTAGCAAATCAGATCCAACAACACATCTCAAAAGTCATCCACCATGACCAAGTAGTCTTTATCCCCAGGATGCAGGACTGGTTCAATATCCACAAGACCATAAATGTAATTAAATACATCAACAGATGTAAAAATGAGAACCACATAGTTTTATCATTAGAGGCAAAAAAAGTTTCTGATAAAATTCAGCATCCTTTCTTGATTTAAAAAAAAACAAAACACCTGGAACATCTAGGCATAGAGGGCACATTCCTCAAAATAGTAAGAGCCATCTATGATAAAATATCTAAAAATACAGCCAAATTATTGTTGAATTCAAAGAAATCAGAAGCATTTCCCCTGAAAACTGGAACAAGACAAGGCTGCCCACTCTCACCTCTCCTGTTCAACATAGTGTTGGTAGTCCTAGCTAGAGCAATCAGACAAGAGTAGGAAATCAGGGGTATCCAAACAGGAAAGGGAGAAGTCAAGTTATTGCTCTTCGCTGATGATATGATTCTATACCTCGAAAATCCAAGAGAATCTGTCAAAAACCTCCTTGCACTGATGAAGAACTTTAGCAAAGTCACAAGGTACAAATAAATGTGCAAAAGATAGTCACATTCTTATACACCAAAAACAAACAGGCAGAGAACAAAATAAAAATAGTCACAATAGCCACACACAAAAAAAGAAGAAATACCTCGATCTTCTTAACCGGGAAAGTGAAAGATCTTTACATGAAAACTACAAAACACTGCTCAAAGAAGTCAAAGATGACACCAACAAATGGAAAAATATTCCATGTTCATGGAGTGGAAGAATCAACATTGTTAAGATGTCCATCCTACCAAACGCAATCTACAGATTCAATGCTATACCCATTAAATTAACAACATCATTCTTCTCAGACCTGGAAACAACAATACAGAAATTTATTTGGAAGCATAAACGAGCATGAATAGTCAAAACAACTCTTAGTAAAAGAACAAAGTGAGAAGTATCACACTTCCAGACTTTAAAGTTTATTATAAGGCCACAATAATCAAAACAACCTGGTATTGGTACAAGAACAGGCATGTGGACCAATGGAACAGGATAGAGATTCCTGAAGCAAACCCTTAAATTCTCAACCAACTTATCTTCGAGAAAACCTCCAACAACAATCACTGGGAAGAAGAGAATCTACTCAGTAAACGGTGCTGGGAAAACTGACACATCCAGAAGAACGAACCAGGACCCCTACCTATCACCATACACAAAAATCAACTCCAAATGGATCAAAAACCTAAATGTGAAACCTCAAACTTTAAGAATCTTAGAAAATGCGGGTATGCCCTTATAGAAATTGGAATAGGCAATTAATTCCTGATCAAAACCCCAAAAGCCCATGCCATAGAATATAAGAAAGACAAGTGGGACCTCATCAAACTGATAAGCTTCTGCCAAGCAAAAGAGAGTGGGAAGACATCCCACAGACTGGGAAAAAATATTTGTCAATTGTATGTCTGACAAATACCTAACATCTAGGATCTACAAGGAACTCAAATGTGCCAAAAAGAAAAAAACAAACAGCCCCATTACGAAGTGGACAAAAGATATGAATAGACACTTCTCGAAAGAAGACATATGAGCAGCCAACAGATAAACGAAAAAAATGCTCAGCCTCACTAATCATCAAGGAAATGCAAATCAAAACCACATTGAGATACCACCTATCTCTAGTAAGATTGGCCATCATTAATAAAAACAACAACAGACACTGGCAAGGCTGCAGAGAAAGGGGAACGCTTCTACATGGTTGGTGGGAAAGCAAACTAGTACAACCTCTATGGAAAACAGTGTGGCAATTCCTAAAATAACAAGAAATTGGCCTTCCATACAATCTAGCAATCCTCCTCCTGGGAATATACACAGACGCACTTCAATCACTCTACAATAAAGATACCTGCACACACGTTTATTATAGCACTCTTTACAATAGCAAAAACATGGAACCAACGGTGATGCCCATCGAAGCTGGACGGGATTAAAAACTGTGGTACAAAAAAAAAATGTACATATACATGATGGAATATTACATGACCATAAAGAAGGACAAACATGGAATTCACAGCAACTTGGCTAGATTTAGAGTCTAGAATACTCAGTGATCTATCACAGAAAAAAAGAACTGAGTACCACATGTTCTCACTCACAAGCAGACCCTGAACATTTACCATAATACTATAAGAAAGGGATTGGCTGTAGCAGGATACTGCCGGGGTGGGAGTGGAGAGCACACAGTATCCATAAGGGTACCTGATCTCAAACCAGCCAAAGTGAGGACCAAAAGAAGGCCCAAACTTTACCTATATGATAACCACTTGTATACCTAATCTTGAATTGTACCCCAAATCTTTAAAATCAAATGAAGTGTTCCATTTGTTTGTGTCATCTTTGATTTCTTTGAGTACCATTTTGTAATTTTCATTGTAAAGGTCTTTGACGACTCTGGTTAGGAAGATGCCAAGGTATTTCTCTTTTTTTGGTGGCTACTATGAATGGGATTATGCTTTTTATTTGGGTTTCTGTATGTTTATTGTTGATATATAGAAATGTGACTCTCTTTTGCACATTTATGTTATACCCTGAGACTTTGCCAAAGTCCTTTATCAGTGCAAGGAGGTTTTTGACAAATTCTCTTGGGTTTTCGAGATATAGAATCATGTCATCTGCGAAGAGGGATAACTTGACTTCCTCTTTTCCTATTTGGATAGCCCTGATCTCCTTCTCTAGTCTGATTGCTCTATGTTGAAAAGGAGGGGTGAGAGTGGGCATTCTTGTCTTGATCTGGTTTTTAGGGGAAATGGTTCCAATTTCTGTCTGTTTAGCAGTATGCTGACTGTAGTTTCTCATAGGTGGTTCATGGATTGGAAGAATCAACATTGTCCATTCTACCCAAGGCAATCTACAGATTTAACACAATATGCATTAAATTACCAGCAGCATTCTTCTCAGACCTGTAAATGACAATACAGGAATTCATATGAAAACATAAACGACCATGAATAGCCAAAACAATCCTCAGCAAAACAAAACAAAACAAAACAGGAGGTATTACGCTCCCAGACTTTAAACGTTATTATAAAGCTACAATAATCAAAACAGCCTGGTATTGGTACAAGAACAGGCATATAGACCAATGGAACAGGATAGAGATTCCAGAAGCAAATCTTCAATTTCTCAACCAACTCATCTTCTACAAAGTCTCCATTATCAACCACTGGGAAAACTGGCTGACCACATGCAGAAGATTAAAACAAGACCCTACCTATCATCATACGCAAAAATCAACTCGAAATAGAGCAAAGAGCTAAACATAAAACCTCAAACTATAAAAACCTTAGAAAATACAGGAGACACCCTCATGGAAATTGGAACTGGCAACCAATTCCTCTTCAAAACCCCAAGTGAGCATGCCCTAAGAGATAAGAAAGACAAGTGGGACCTCATGAAACTGGCTAGAAATTGGCAAAGACAAAGAAACCACTAAGAGAGCAGGGAGACAGCTCACAGACTGGGAAAAAATAGTTGCCAACTATATGTCTCACAAAGGCCTAACATCTAGGATCTACAAGGAGCTCAAAATGCCCTGAAAAGAAAAAAACAAACAGTCCCATTACAAAGTGGGCAAAATATATGATTAGACACTTGTCGAAAGACGACATATGAGCAGCCAACAGATACATGAAAAAGTGTTCAGCCTCACTTTTAATTTGCATTTCAGTCATCAAAGAAATGCAAATTAAAACCACACTGAGATACTGCCTAACTCCAGTCAGGATGACCATCATCAATAACTCAAAAAACAACAGATGCTAGAGAGGATGCGGGGAAAAAGGAAACACTCCTACACTGCTGGTGGGAGTGTAAACTAATACAACCTCTGTGGAAAACAGTGTGGCAATTCCTAAAAGATCTAAAAATTGACCTTCCACATGACCTCACAATCTCCCTACTGTGAATATACCAGGAGGAACTCAAATCACTCTATGAAAAAGATACCTGCACATGAATGTTTATTGCAGCATTGTTCACAACAGCAAAAACATGGAACCAACTTTGCTGCCCATCAAAAGAGGACTGGATAAAAACATGTAGTACATATACACAATGAAATATTATGCAGCCATAAACAAGGACAAAATTATGAACTTCACAGCAACTTGGATGGACTTAGAGTCTATAATACTGAGTGATCTTTAACAGAAACAAAGAACTGAGTATCACCTATTCTCATTAACAGAAAAAAAAAACTGAGTATCACCTGTGCTCATTCATAAGCGGACCTTGAACAATGTCATAGTACTATAAGAAAAGGATTGGCAGTAGCAGGAAATTGCTATGGGTGGTGGGGGGAAGATTGGCAGTAGTGAGAATCTACCAGGGGAGGGGAGGCACACCTCATCAGCAAGGGTACCTGCATAATGAGCATTTGTATACTAACCCTGAATTTTACCCCACATCTTTAAAATAAAAATTTCAAATAATAAAATAAAACAAATATGAAATAATTTTTAAAAAACATATGATTTCTGCTCAGCCAATGTAGTCCTTCCCAATTTCCACAGACAACTCCCATTAAGAATAGTTCTCTTTCCAAAAACTCAGACTATCTCAAGAATGGAGATCAAGGTTGGCTCAAAGAGGTACAAGTTTAGAGGAAAGTCCTCTCACCCTGGCAGTCTCACAGCTAGAACATTTGTCTCAAGGAAAAATCAGTATTAAATAAAAGCAATGATAGTGATCATCCATGCCTTTTGAAAACCTCTTTTCAACAGTTCAGTCTCCTTCCTGGCTGAAGCTAAGCTTCTCCCACTATATTCTGCTGTAGTCGCTTTTGGTCTCCAGATATCTACCCTTGTACTTCAGAGAATTGGTTGAAATGGAACCTTCTGAAATCCCTCCAGAAAACCCAGCAACAAGAAAAGATCACAAGCCTTAGGACTGACACTAACAAAACTCTTCCCCCATCATTTTCATTTAGACATTGTATATACAGTCTGCATGGCAGGCATAACCCCAAATCCTACAAGATTGTAAGTTTTGAAGGATCCCTGGCCTCGGTTCAATCCTTCCTCCACCATGTCCCTTCTCTATTACCTCAGATCAATTCCTTAGAGTCTCTTACCCTCTGTTATATAAATCTGAGATCAATGCAGTAGTGTCCAATCTATTTGGTTATTGTGAGCAAAGAGATATACTAAGTTAGTGTTAACATGGTGCTTAGCAATGAATATACTCAATAAACATTATCATTATTATAATAATACCATTACAATTATTATTTATTTTGGCCATGTAGGGCTAAGAATCTAAAAATAATATTCTCAATGGTAGTTTGGTTCCTGAAAAACTACCTCTCCTTATATATACACAAAAAAGCCTTTTCAAATCATAATATATCTGAAAAATGTGGTCATTTTTAAGCAAAACAAAAAAATGAATATGTTGAGTAATATATTTCTCAGTTGATGTTTGAAGGAAAAACAGATATAATTTGAGGATGAAGAGAGACAGGAAGGGAGAGATAATATAACAGTTGTATACGGCCTTGCACCCAGTGTGGTCCATGAACCAGACCATCAACATCACTCAGAAGCTTGTAAGAAAAGTGTCATTCCAGGCCTCACCCCAGTGCTACTTAATCCGAATCTGCATTTGAAACCATCCCAGGTCATGCGTACCCACTTTAAATTGCACACTTTGGAGCATGGTGCAGGGCTTAAAGCTGGAGGTGCTGGCTCTTCATGAAGTCAGTTTTTACTTTGGAAAATCTGGGCTGCCTTCTTCCAAATCCACCTCTCATTTAGCACTACTTTATACTTATGAGCAATAATGAAGGAGTTAAAAAATCAAAAATAAAATTAAAACAAAGGCAATGGTGCTAAGGAAAAAGAGGAACAGAGACAGAGACAAACACATGGAGACAAACTTTCCTGAATCACTAGAACACAGGTCTCAGAGGCTACTGTGCCTCAGACCCTGGTTGCACAGCAGATTGACTGGGGGCTGAGATTTGGACCAGGTTCTATCCAGATCCTGTGTTCTTTCTTCTAATGATGGCAATTTTCATATGGCAAAAAAATAATAATCCAAAAAGGATGACTCCTTCTGAGCTGGGTGATGCTCCAGGACTGACTCAGATGGATTACTTTCACTGGATTTTGAATAAAAGGAAAACTAGGACTCTCGTCTTTAAATCCTTGAGTCAGTTTTGCCTGCAGGTCTCACTGATAAGGAGAATTCAAGGCAGATGACTCTTGTCATAGAGTCTAATTATAGAGGCAAATTATGTCCACGAAGCTCTCAAGGCTAACACATAACTGTGTTTTTCCTATAAGACTCTTCATTGCTAAGGACAACAGATGAACTCACGAGCACTAATTGTATGCCAGGAACAGTCTTAGGCACTTTGCATATATAGTATCTCAATTAATCCTCTAGATCAGAAACCCACAGAGGTAGGTCTTACTATTAACCTCATTATATAAATAAGGAATTAGAGCTTATAGAAGCTAAATAACTTGTCTAAACTGATTCAGAGAGTAAGTGAACATTGGTCAGTCTAGGGCTCAAGTCTAGACTCATATATATTCTCTGCTTATAAAGAATCCTCTACATGGGGATATTGGGGTACAATGGGAAAAAACAAAGGATTTGGAGTCAGAGGCCTAAGTTCAAATTCTGCTAACACCATTTGCTAGCTGGTGGTAGTGTAACCCAGAATCAAGAACTCAAGAGACAGTTCAAACCAACATTCAATACCCAGTTCTCCCAGAAGCTACTGTTCAAAAATGGGTAGGTTGCATGGAATACTATGTGTCCACAAAAAAAGAATGAAATTATGTTTTTTGCAGCAACATGGATGAACTTCTGTTTAGAAGCGATTTTTCTAAGTGAACTAACTGAGAAACAGAAAACCAAATATTGCATGTTTTCATGTATAAGTGAGAGCTAAACAATGGGTACACATGGACATCAAGATGGAAATAATAGTGACTGGGGACTCCAAAAGGGGACAGGGTAGGAGGAGGGTGATAGTTGAAAGATTACCTGCTGGATACAGTGTTCAGTATTTGGGTGATGAGTATACTAGATGCCCAATCCCTATCATTATGCAATATACCCATGTAACAAACATCACATGTAGCTCCTAAATCCCATTTTTAAATGGGTAGGTTAGAAACATCCCTGCTATGGTCTGTATGTTTGTATCTCCCCAAAATTTATATGTTGAAATCCTAACCCCTGAGGTGATGGTATTAGAAGGAGGGGACTTTAGAGGCCTTCAGGGAATCTGTGTCCTTATAAAATAGATCCAAGGGAGCTCATTTGCTCCAAGGGAGCTCATTTGCCCTTCTACCTTGTGAGAACAACGCAATAAGGCACCATCTAAGGACCAGACTCAGAATCTGCCAGTGCCTTGATCTTGGAACAGAAATAAATTTCTGCTGTCTCTAAACTACCTAGTCTAGGTATTTTATTATAGTGGCCAAGACATTTCCTAAGTAAAATTTCTTGCTATTAGTTATGATGAGCCTCAGTGATTCAGAATCCCACATGGTTGTCCTCACTGAGAGCAGGTTTGTCACTACGGGAAGCATAAAGTTATCCTTGTGAATCAGGAGTTGCAAACTAGACAACCTGAATTGAGTCTGGTTCAAAGACCTATTTTGTTGCTCTGAAAGTAGAAAAAAAAATTAAACACCAGTATTCATAATAACAGACTTCTGGCTTCTTTATAAAAAATTGTGTCAAACCGGGCTCGGTGGCTCAGCCTGTAATCCCGCGCCTTTGGGAGGCTGAGGTGAGTGGATTGCCTGAGCCCGTGGGTTCGAGACCTGCCTGGGCAGCGAGACCTCATCTCTACAATAAATCAAAAAATTAGCTGGGCGTCGTAGCACATGCCTGTAATTCCGGCTACTCGGAAGGCTGAGGCGGAAGGATCGCCGGAGCACAGCAGGCGAGGCTGCGGTGGCTGGGAGCGGCCACTGCACTCCAGTCTGGGCAACCGAGTGAGACTCCAACTCAGAAAAAAAAAAAATTGTGTCAAAACGGATTCAAACAGGACAACAAGCAAATGATGCTGGCTTTCCCGGTCACTGTAGCGTTCAATAAGGCATAGTGCCCTCTGCTCTCTGTTTGCTTACACCTACCTGATTCACCCAGTTCCATTAGCTAACTGACTCCAGGAGGCATTTCAATTTGCAACCTCTGGCATAAATGAGAGACCTCTGGTAGCCAATTTGGGGCTAACCTGAGTTTCTCCTCCCTACCCAATCCAGAACCCAAGCTCAAAGGGACCAAGGTCTTTAGTTCATAATGGACACGTTATACAATCACAATGCAGAACCATTATCGTTTCATTTAAAAGTAGTGACTGCTGGAATTACATTTCCCATGTAAAACAATAACACAATTCCCAGCTGATCGGCAAATAAATAAGAGAAAACAGCTTTGTAATTATTTCGACAGTGGTTGGACTCAAAGAAACCCATCAAATCCCATTTCATGAGAGAGAGCGCTAAGCAGAATTGAGCAAACATTTTACCTGAGTCTAGTCCAACAGATCCTGCTCCGAAGATGACTCCTATAATGAAAATCTGTCGTTTGCAAATGACTCATCATCTGAAAACTGTACTGAAGATGTTGGAAATGCGGGTGATGCATGTGAAAATGAAATTAATCAATATGAAGATGAAGATCAGCAGTCTATCACAGTTGAGCTGTTTGATAATAATGAAACTGGGGGAGCAGACAGGGCTCAAGAAACTTAGGAAAGTGCAGGAAATGTCAATGGTAATCATGAATTAGTAACTTGCTAGAAGTGGAGAAACAAGAGAAGGCAGGCAAAAGAAAAATATCCTATCAGGAAAGAGCCCCGTCCACTCCTATCTCCCTCGTTTGAGCCACCAATGTTTCTCTCTTGTATAATGAAAAGGCACTCCTCACCTGCCTGCCCTCCACAGCATACCACCCTCACAGCATCCAAAATAATCCTATTAGAATGCAAGTCACATCAAGGCAACACTCTACTCAGAATCCTCTGCTGGCTTCTGTCACTCATTGTAAAAGTCAGCATCCCCGCAATGAAGTATGAAACCTGCATGACTGGGTCCCCCATTTTCTCCTGGTTTCCCCCTTACACCAACCAGAAACACAATGTTTCTGGAGTACCAGCCATGGCTCTTTCTCAGAGCACTAATCAGTACTCTTCCAGGGCCTTGGAATCGGCCTTTTTAGGTAACCTCAGAACTTGTCCCCTCACTTCCTTCCAGTGCCCCTTGAAGGTCATGTCTCACAACATCTGAAATTATAACCTTCATCTCATCCCACCCACATGCACTTCCTACTCTCTGCCCTCCATTACTTTTCTCCTTAACATATCGCTATCTCAAATACCAATATTTTAGTCAAGCATCTGGTTTATTGTTTGCCTCACCTGTTGGACTGCAAACTACAGGAAACTGGAATTTTTGCCTATTTTGTTCTTTGTTGCATCTCCAAGACACAGAAATGTGCCTGGGATATAGTAGGTGCTCAATATATGTGTGCCTAGTGCATGACTAGCATTCAGAGATGAGCAGGAAAAGAATGATGATAACAACATGTTAAAATGATTTGTTACATTTGCCTGCAATATGCCCCGATAACAGCCCAAATCCCTGCCAAGAAGATTTGTAAATGTGCTGAGACAATGTCAATCTTCACCCAAGGAAACAGATGCAATGAAGGTTCAGGACCTACTAGAGTTGTGTGTTCTGCCCGCAGTGGTGATACCCTGACCCTTTTTTCCTCCTTTCAAGTAATTACATAGTGAATCCTAGCCTGAAATCACCAGCCAGTCTCTTTCTCTCTCTCCCTTCTTTATCAGAAATCAAAATGAATTGATTTGCAATTCAATTCAACAAACATTTATTTACTGAATTGAATTTGCAAGTGCATTAAGGCTTCGATGTGACATAAAGGGAAATTAAGTTAGTTGGTCTTACAAGGAGTTTTTCTTCCACTCATTTGTGAAGATTAATGATAAATATTGGATACTGATCCGATTGCTTTTTATTTGCTCATGTCTTCTATAAAAACTATCGACAGGTAATTTGGCAATATTTGATGTATATCTGCAAAACTACAGCCAAGGTTAAGAAATAGGAAGTGGTGCATTTGTAAGATGTCCATTCCCCAAATCCGTTATCTATAGCTGAGTGAGTTCTCCTCCTTTACTTGGGAAACTGATCCTCTTGGAAGGAAGGTCATTGCTTCACGACAGGCACATGGGCCAGAGAGGGGCCACATCAACTGATTTACCTAGGCAGCCAGACACAAAAATTGGTTAGTATGTTTTTCATTATTATTGTTTCTCCTTCCTTCAACTTAGAGGTGATATCTTGAAAGCCCAAGAAGCCCTCCTGATAAATAATCATGCTTGTGTCTGAGAACACACTCTGCTTGTTTCCACAAAACTCTAGAGTAGTGTTTCCCAACCTCAGCACTGTTGACATTTGGGGCTGAAAAATTCTTTGTTGTGGGAGGCTTTCCTGGGCACTGCAGGATGTTTTAGTAGCATCTTTGGCTTCTACCCACTAGATGCCAGTAGCATGCCTTTCCCAATAAAAAATGTCTCTAGTCATTGCCTGGAGGACTCCCTGGAGGGCAAAATTGTCCTCAGTTGAGATCTACTCTTGTAGAACAAGTCTTTCCATGAATTGAATTACAGTTTCACAAACCACAGTTAAAAAGATATATCACCATGGTGTATTATAGCCACTCCTTCTTCTCTTTATGTATTATTTCCACCATAATTCAAGCTTTTGAAGCTATTCTTATCAGAGGGCAATTTGGATGCAAACCTTAGAAATTTACTCAATTTAACCAAGTAAAGAAGTAAATGTCCTAAGTATGCACAAGAACTTCTCAGACCAAAGGAAACAGAGTGAGGACTTACAAAACTTACAGAGAGGACAAGTGGTTGATCTCGTTCATATCTCTCCCTCCCCCCTCCCTTATACTCCACCCCACCACCTGTCCTCTGCAAAATAGGAAAAGTGATTCCTTTAAAACTAAAATATAAGCATATTATTCCATATTTCCCATGCTGATAGTGAGATCTCAAGCCCACACCATGATCAAAGGGGCCTACTGATCTGGTCACTGCCTAAGAGGTCTGACAATTAAGTTTACGAACTTGCCACTGTGCGCTTACACTGGCAGCATTGTACAAACAACTCAGTAAGGTTTCATAGCCTTGATTTATCAGTGTCTCATAGCTATCAATGTGTGGCAGTGTCTTGCTGAGTGACATTCATTATTGTTGTTGCATGTTTTGTGTGCTGTCACGAGAATGTTAGAGCTTGAATTAGAGCAACAAACAAACATTAAATTTCTTGTTAAACTTGGCAAGAGTGGAAGTGAAGTCAGGGACACCTTACCCCAAGTTTATGGAGATAATACTATGAAGAAAATGGCAGTATACAAAAAGATTAAACATTTTTCTGATGGGAGAGAAAGCATCACCATCAAAGAGAGGTCAGGATGGCCAGCAACCAGCAGAACTGATGGAAACACTGCAAAAATGTGTTGAATTTTGAGTCAAAATCATTGGCTGACTGTGAGAAGCATAGCAGACCAAATAAAGATCATAGAGAGACAATTAGGAAAATCTTAAATGAAAATCTTGTCATGAGAAATTTGTGTGCAAAAATGGTCCTGAAGGAGCTCTTGTATCATGACAATGCATCAGCTCACACAGCACAATCTCTGAGGGAGTTTTTACAAATAACTGTATTGGAACACCCTCCTACTCACCTGATCTGAGACCCAATGACTTGTTTCTTTACCCAAAGATAAAGGAAATATTGAAATATTGAAAGGAAGACATTTTGATAACATTTAGGACATTAAAGGTAATATGATGTCAGCTGTAATGGTCATTCCAGCAAAAGAGTTTTTAAAATTGCTTTGACAGGCAGACTAGGTGCTGGCATAGGTGCATATTTGAAGGTGACCATAGTGATATTCAGCAATGAGGTATGTGGCACTTTTTCTAGGATAAGTTCATGAATTTAATTGTCAGAGCTCATATGTCTCAGACTTTATACATTTTTCTTTGTCTCTCCTCTAGCCATATAAGCCTTCTTGCCACTTTACACATCCAGGCTTGCCTTTGCTCCTCTGCCTGAAATGTCTTTTTCCCCATAACAATGTGTCTTATGCTCTCCCACACTTTATTCATGTCCATACTCACATAGTACCTTTTTAAGATGCCTTCTGTAGCTACTCTATCTAAAACAGCAATGTCCATCCCCAACATTCTCTATCTCTATGTTCTCTTATCCTTTCTTCATAGCCTTTAACTCTATAATATAAGTTAGTGTTGTCTTTCTCCTACCTCTACTAAGCAAATTATGGAAAGTGAGGCCATTTCATTGTCATAATCCCAAAGCCTAAAACTGAAGTTGGCATTTTAGGAGGTTTTCAGTCAATATCTACCAAGTGAATGAATACACATCTCATTCTATGATGATAGAACACACTTGAAGTTATCTCATCACAAGTACTCCAAAATGGGCAGCCTTAACCACTGAGTCTATGAGAATCTTGAGTTTGAGCTCCACTCCAGTTAACCAATCCAGTCTCTAACTCTGAGGGAAGAAACCATCCTATATAAGCAGTCTTGGCTGGGTGCCCACTCCTTATCCAACTACATGGCAAAAGAGATCATGTTTCTAGAGCTAAATCTTCTAAGCCATCAATAGGATAAACTCTAAGAAAAAGATATAGAATGGGCTAAGATGCTGGAATGTTAGGTATTAGCTATTTCAACCTCCCATTGTAATTACTCTAAGAGTTTCTTGACTGAATTTTTTGGGGAGTTGAGAAACTAAGTTCCTTCACAGTGTCAAAACTCAGAGTTATGTTGTCAGGTAGGAATGGCTAAGGTAATACATAGATCAGAGACTAAGGCAAATAGGTGCTAATCCCTCCTCTAAGATTGGCTCACTACTAGTAGTTTTCATCTTGAGATCAAAGCAAGATGACAAGATCAAAGTCAAAAGAGTCTGATTAAGAAGTAAAATATAGTCTCAAAGACCATGAAAGTGAGAAGAAAGCATGTAGCAATTCAAAACCAGATATGATTGAATATATTCATGGGAATAAGTTGTAGGGGAGAAAAATGACCACTGATACACAAAGATTGAAGATTGGCAGGAAGAAATAAGCATGTGGATTGTCATAGTTGGAATATATACTCCAACATTCATCTGTTGTAAATTTAATTCACCATGTGACTGTGTTGAGAGGGATCTTTAAGAGTTGATTAAGTCATGAGGGCACTCCCGTCATAAATGAATTTATGTCATTAGCAGGGAAGTAGACTAGGTATCACAAGAGTGTTTGTGTTATATAAGCAAGTTCAATCCCCTTTTGCTTTCTCCAGTTCTTTCTTTTGCCCATGTGATGACTTCCACTATGTTATGATGCAGCAAGAAAGGTCTCATCAGATGCCAGCACCATGCTCTTGTACTTCCCAGTCTCCAGAACCATGAGCCAAATAAATTTCTGTTCATTATAAAATACCTTGCCTATGGTATTCTCTTATAACAGCACAAAATGAACTAATATATGGACTGAGAATGAGAAAATAGGTAAGAAATGGAATTTTTACCTATTATTTGATAAGAAAGTCTTTCACAAGAAGGTAGGCAGAACAAGTTCCCTTAGCAGCAACTCACATAGGAGTGAACTCTGCTCATGGAAGAGGATGTCTTCATACTTCCTTAGTATTGCAAGTCTTTCTGGTGTGAGAAAATGTGTTCTATATCCTGAACAAAAGACTGAGCTCAGCAGGATATAGTGATTGTAGTTGGGCACTAGGCCCAAGAGATTTCTCATGGTCCTAATAATCAGCTTCCATCATGAACCAATTCATCATGTACACTATTTCCATGTTAATGTTATTAAGATGACACTAACAGCATGTCACTCCTTTGTTCAAAGCCATCAATGACTCATTGATGTCTAAGGGATGAAGTATAAATGTCTAAATCCTGCATTTACAACTTGCCATGATTTACAATAAAGAGTTTATTGTACAAGAACCAAAGAAGGCAAGTCTGGGTGTTATGAGTTGACTTGTGTTCCCCAAAAAAGGTACATTAAATTTCTAACCCCCAATACCTCAGAACATGGCTTTGTTTGGAAATAAGGTCTTTGCAAGTTTAACCAAGTTAACATGAGGTCGTTAGGATAGGTTCTAAACCAATATGACCAGTATCCTTATAAAAAAGAAACATTTGGACACAGGCACAGCACAGAGGGAATAGTATGCAAGGAAACAGAAAGAAGATAGCCATGTGATGATTGAGATAAAGATGGGAGTTCTGTGTCTACCAAGCCAAAGAACACTAAGGATTGCTGGCCTTGGCATCAGAAGCTAGAAGAGTCCAGGAAGAAGTCTCTCCTAGAGGCATTAGAGAGAGCATGACTCTGCTGACACTTTGATTTCACAGCTTTCAGAACTGTGATAGAATGAATTTCTGTTGTTTGAAGCCACCCAGTTATGATACTTTGTTATAGCAGCCCTAAGAAACTAATACACCGAAGAAAGGGTGCACCAGGATCTTCTAATTTCACATGGCAGTAAGGTGATCAATGTCCCAGTGTGCCTGGGATTTTTGTGCTAAAACAGAAAGTCTCAGGCAAGTTGAGAATGAATTGGTCACCTTCTATGTCAGTGTCTTCCTTTCGTAGGCAGAGCTCCAGGGCGGAAATAAACCAACTTGCATAAAATTCGTCTTTTGAAAGTAAAGTTAGGGTGAACTGTCAGGTTAAGACATGGTGTACTCAACCAAAATATATAGGAATGAGTAAAGGTAAAAAGATCCAAAAATTAGCCGGGCTCAGTGGCTCAGCCTGTAATCCCGCACCTTTGGGAGGCTGAGGTGAGTGGATTGCCTGAGCCCGCGGGTTCGAGACCTGCCTGAGCAGCGAGACCTCATTTCTGCAATAAATCAAAAAATCAGCCAGGCATGGTAGCACATGCCTATAATTCTGGCTACTTGGAAGGCTGAGGCGGAAGGATCGCCGGAGCCCAGCAGGTCGAGGCTGCGGTGGCCAGGAGCGGCTACTGCACTCCAGTCTGGGTGACAGAGTGAGACTCCAACTCAAAAAAAAAAAGATCCAAAAATTAAACTTAACATGAGTGTCCTAGAAATTGATATTAGTAAACTAGTCCTTATAGAAGCCAGATCAGGAGAGAGAGAAAACAAATAGTAATTTCATCTTGGGAACATGATGAGAAATAGAAATTGTCCATATCTGACCCTCTTGAAGATTCGCCAGATATTTCCCAGCATTGGTACTTTTTTAAGTTTGTATTTTTTAATACAATAAGTAGGAACATATCTTTTTAGTATCAATTTCTTTCTTACTAGGGTTAAACACTTTTAACTATTTATTAGTCATTTGCATTTTCTCTTATATGAATGATGTATTTGCCCACTTTCTCCCCATAGATCTGAGTTTTTAAATATTGGTTTGCATGAACTCTTCAGTAGTAAATTCCATTACACCTTAGGTACCAGATATGTTGCACATATATATCCATGTTTGTAGTGTGCTTCTTAGTATGGTTTATGTTGCTTTTCAAAGCATAGAAAGATAATTTAACTTGATGTTTCCTTTGTGATTTCAACCACTTTTTTTTTATATTGCTGTTAGTTCTTAATTTAAAATTGTTTTTAATTTTTAGTGGATAAAGTTAGTATTTTATCCTTGGAAAGAGAAGACCATCAGGTTAAAATACTCATCTTAGCATTTCATTATAAAAAGTCATGTTGTCTTTACTTGTCATCCTTCCTTCTTGTGTCAGCACAGTATAAACCAGTGCCTGGACTGGGGTGAAGGAAGGAAAGTACCTAGGACAACAATGGACAGATGGAAGGATTATATAGTAATGAACTAATTCGTATGTTTAGGATGTAACATGACACCAAAAGTCCAAAGAATGACAGAAGTTTACAAAGGGGGGAATGCTAGAAAAAAATAAGAAAGACGATGAACTAGTATCAGAAATAAAATAGGAAACTTCAAAAAGGTGGGATTGTGAGGATGAACTGGAAAATTGTCATTTACTTGTTAATGAATGCAAGGGATACTAAAGAATCACATTAGATATTGCTTATTATTATATTATATTGTGCATACAGAACTTATTTAAATGGTATTTCTCATTTTTGGTATGTGATATCTTTGACTAAAAGAAGTGAGGCCACGGTGTCTTGAAATACCAAAAGTCAATATTCATAGTGGAATGTAGTCAACAGTTTATTCCGTCTTTATTGACTTGAAGAATAATAATTCCCAGACCTCCAATGAATTGCAACTGCTCATTCCTTCTGCACCTGCCTAGCCTCCCAAATGTGAACATGGATTTGACATAGCTGGCTGTGAGCGTCTCTTCTTCTCTCCCTTCTTCACTACTGTGCTGTCATAGAAAGATAGTTGGTCTTAGTCCTGGCTTCTGACATGTGTCTCTTGTAATTTCTTGTAAATTCTTTGTAATTTTTTGAGTAATGGGGATGATAGAAGGATCTTTTGCTGTGTAATGAACTCTTGGTGGATCCCAAAATAGCTTCAAGATGAGGGATGATTGCCAGAAAGATCAAGTCTTGATTAGAAGCTTGGAAATTTAATCCTCTAATCTCAACATCCAGGGAGGGGAAAGGGGCTGAAGTCAATTGCCAATGGTCAATGATTTAATAAATTACGTCTACAAAATGAAACCTTACTAAAAATCTCAAGTCAAACAGATTCAAAGAGCTTCAGGGTTGACAAATACCTCCACGTGCAAGGAGGGTGATGAACCCAAACTCTACAGAGAGACATGCTCCTGCACTCAGGATTCATCTAAACTTTGCCCTAGGTACCTCTTTGACTGCTCATTTTTAGCCTGTCTAATATACCAGTAAAAGTAACTAGAGTGGCTTCCTGAATTCTGTGAGCCATCCTAGCAAATTATCAAGACTGAAGAGGGAGTTGTGGAAATCCCCAACCAATATAGCTGGTTGGTCAGAAGTATGGATGACCTGGCTTGCAACTGGTGTCTGAAATGAGGGCAGTCTTGTGGGATTGACCCCTTTAACTTGTGAGATCTGATGCTAATTCTAGGTAGATGGTGTCAGAATTCAACTGAATTATTGGATACCCAGCTGATGTCTAGAGAATTGGAGAATTAGTTGATATGAGAAGAAACCTCTCATTTGATGTCAGAAGCAAGTGAGTAAAAACAGTTCAACTGCATAACTCTCTTCTTGGGAATTCTCGTGCATGGCTCCTGCCTTTGATAGTAGAGCTTAATGGCTCCTTTGATCCCCCCATTCAGAAGTTCACTTTTTAAAGGAGAAAAGATTATAGAAAATATTTGTATTATTTATGCAATTTATCTTATGTATTATTCAATATGTATAGGGCAATATTAGTGGATTTAATGTCACATGTTCAAAATCTGGGAATGTGACTTTTTTACTTTACATTAAATTCCCTCGAAAATAAATCACATGTATAAATTCTTTGTCTATAAGTTGTGATTTCTTCTTAGGTACCCTCGACATTTATCAAGGACTAAATAATTCCCATTAATAGATGATTTTTTTCTTTACTCTAATTTGCACTTTCCTATAATGTAACATTAACATATAGGAGAGACTAAACCACTCCTTACGTATTTTTCTAGGACATAACCCTGGCGTATATTGAAATCTTCTATATTTACAGAGTACTCTGGGCCAGTAATGTTCTAAGTGATCAAAATTTGGGTTCACCAGATGGACCTGGCCTTTACCATTAGGAAGTCTATTATATAAAGTGCTTTAGAGAATGAGTTCCCTCACCTATTCTAGAAGTTCTGCCTATCTAAACTGCAGCACTTAGCTTGGAGACAGAAATGGTCCACAGGCTCTTAGAATGTTTAATTAATGTATAGCAAACAAGCTCACCTCTATTGTTTCCTGGTGGAAAGGAATGATCTAGCAGCAACTCTGCAATTGTAAGCAATAATTTCCAAGAGAGATGTAAGACATTGTTGATATTGCCAACAATTGGTTGATTAACTTTCCTTGGAAGAGCATGTACAACAACTAATCAATAACAAGTCCAAGTCTTCTCTTCTCCTACTACTGACTATTTGGTTGATTGAGATTAAAAAAAAAAACAAACCCAGTGTTTATGCAATTTTTAACAACTACCAGAACAAATCTTGACTCAGTGTTTGACAATCTAAATCCCTTTAAAGTCCTCCTAGGGATTGCAAGTTGTTTATTGATCAAATCCCCATGTTTGGCAAATGAATTCCTCTATGAAATTAGAGAAAGAAAGTACAACAGTATGAATGACTTGGTCTTCTCTTCCAAGGTCAATAACAAAATAATTTATAAAGAAGAATTACATGTGAATCAGTAATTGAAACAATGGTACTTGTTTTCAGAGGAGAAAATCTAACTATCTGTCCAATTGAAAATAGTCACACTTGCCTCCTGTCTGATAAAGCAAAAAAAGTAAACAGAAAATACTGTCTATTAATCCTAAGAAGAATGACTAGAAAATGAGGATTTAAAATTTTGGGTTTTTTTGGTTTTGGGTTTTTTTTGAGTTGGAGTCTTACTCTGCAGCCCAGACTGGAGTGCAGTGACCGCTCCTGGCCACTGCAGCCTTGACCTGCTGGGCTCTTGTGATCCTTCCGCCTCAGCCTTCCAAGTAGCTGGAACTACAGGTGCGCGCTACCACGCCTGGCTAATTTTTTGATTTATTGTAAAGATGAGGTCTCGCCAAGTTGCCCAGGTGAGTCTCGAACCCCAGGGCTCAGGCAATCCATTCACCTCAGCCTCCCAAAGCGCAGGATTACAGGCTGAGCCACCGAGCACAGCGGATTTAAAATTTTACACAAGAAAAGGAATGAAATTCCTTTTTACTGGCTTAACTTTAAAATGACAATGTGTTGAAATGACACATTTATAGCCATTTACAATGGACAATTAAGGCAATTCTTTATTGCATTTTGTTCTTTAACTTTTACTTTTAGGTAGGAGCAATACCAAAATAATCAACAACCTACCTAGGCCCTGCAAGGCATCAACCAGTCCTAACAGACACTCCCTTGAGCAGGCATTGACTCTCTAACTGCTTGACCCCTGAGGAGTCCTAGGGCAGGGCCTTAGGCAGTCAGGACAAGATAGGGGGCATTCAGAGGGAACTAGAGAAGAAGTGACAAACTAGTATAGCAATCACCCATCATCCCTGCTGAATATCAACTCTTATTTTACCTTCAAGGTCAAACCTCATTATAAAAGACATCACAGACCCATCTCAATTCTTTTGCTGTGATAACATTTTGTTGTAAGTAATTGTGCTATTACCGTAATCCTAATTACACACTTTTGATTCAAAGGTAAGAAAACTGAGGGGTGATTCCTTTTAATGCCAATGAGGAAATGTAAAGTTCTTAGCAAAAGAGAAAGTTTTAATATTATGTAATTGTTATTGCCACTTTTTCAAGCTCTTACTTTTTTTTAGTTGTCACCACAGGAGGTGGATAGGCAGGTACAACTGGCTTCTAGGGGTGGAGGGGACACTGCATCCTACCATGCACAGGATAGCCCCCACAATAAAGAATGAGCCAGTTCATGGCAATGAGTACTGAGACTGAGAAAAACTGATATGTAATATGGTAGATAAGAATGGGGTTCTGAGAGATAGATTTGCATTGGGTTTGGATGGTGGAATAATTAGGGTTTACCAGAGAAAGAGAACCAATGGGATCTAGAGAGAGCGAGAAAGAGGTTTGTTTTCAAAAATTTTCTCATGCAGTTGTGGACACTGGAGAGTCCCAAATCTTCCAGCAGTCCATCTGGAAGGCTGGAAATTCAAGAGCCAATATTGCAGTCTTGAGTCTGAATCTGTAGGCTAGGTCAGCAGGCAGAATACTCTGGCAGGGTTTCTATGGTCTAGTCTTGAGATAGAATGGTGTCTTCTGGAAACTTCAGACTTTGCTCTTAAAACCTTCAACTGATTCAATGAGGACCAACCACGTTACCGAGGGTAATCTGCTTTACTTAAAATCAACTGTCAGTTACATACACAAATACTTTTACAGTAAAAAACTAATACTTGATCAAATCGTTGAGCTTCACAGCCTAATCAAGTAGGCACAGTGATGGAACTGTTACTCTACAGCAAAATAAAAAACCCATGACTGATTCAGCACCTTTAAGCATGTGCTGCCTGCCAGGCCCAGTGCCAAGCACCTCTCTCTCTTTTGCAACTCACAATAGCCCAAGGGAATAAATATTGTTATTATTCCTCTTAGTATACAACCAAACAATAGTGTACAGAGATTGCATTATTTGCTGTATTAGTTTCCTATGTTGCTATCACAAATTAGCACACACTTAGTGGCTTAAAACAACACAAATTCATTATCTTATGCTTCTGGAGATAAAAAGTAAAAAATGAGTCACACTGAGCTAGAATCAACGTTTCAGCATGGCTACATTCCTTCTGGAAGCTCTAGGGGAGAGTCTATTTTCTTACTTTGCCCAGAGGCAGCTTATATTATTTGGTTTGTAGTCTCTTCCTCCATTTTCTTTTTAATTTTAATTATTTTATTTTATTGTAGGAATGTGGGGTACAAGTGAGGATTAACTACATAAGTAGGCTGCATGCAGGTGAAGCTTGCGCTTCTAACTGGCCCTCACTCCCCCGGTAGTGGACCAGGTACTCTTTGTGTTGTCATGTGCTCCTTACTCTCCTTCTTCCCTCCCTCCCCTAGTAGTGCCCAGTGACTGCTGATCCCTCCCTTGTGCTCATGAGACTAATGTTCAAGACCCACTTATAAGAGAGAACATTGGGTATTCCGATCTTTAGTTCTGTGATAGTTCACTTAGTATAATGGTCTTCAACTCCATCCAATTTGCTGCAAAGTCCATGATTTTGATTTTCTTTATGGCTGCATAATACTCTATCTTGTATATATACCACATTTTTTCCATACAGTTCACCTTCAATGGGCAGCAGAGTTGGTTCCATGTTTTTGCTATTGTGAACAGTGCAGCAATAAACATGTGTGTGCAGGTGTCTTTTTTGTAGAACGATTTATGTTCCTCTGGGTATATTCCCAGGAGAGGGATTGCTGAATCATATGGAAGGTCAATTTTTAGTTCTTTTAGGAATCACCACACTGCTTTCCATAGAGGCTCAACTAGCTTGCAATCCCACCAAAAGTATAGAAGCACCATTTTCTCTGCGCCCGCACCAGCCTCAGTTGTTTTTTGACTTATTAATGACAGTCATCTTTACCAGAATTGGATAGTATCTCATTGTGGTTTTGATTTGCATTTTTCTGATGATTAGTGAGGCTGAGCAGTTCTTCATGTGCCTGGTGGCTGCTTGCATGCCATCTTCTGAGAAGTGTCTGTTCATGACTTTTGCCTACTTTGTCTTTTTTAAATGTTTTATTTTAAAGATGTGGGGTACAATTCAGGGTTGGTATACAAATATTCATTATGCAGGTACCCTTGTTGATAAGGTGTGCCAACCCCCCAGCAGATTCTCACTACTGCCAGCCCTTTCTTATATATTATAATAATTGTTCAAGGTCTGCTTATGAGTGAGAATCTGTGATGTTCAGTTCTTTGTTTCAGTGATAGGTCAATCAGTATTACAGACTCTAAGTCCATCCAAATTGCTGTAAATTTCATAATTCTGTCCTTGTTTATGGTTGCATAATATTCCATCATGTATATGTGCCATATTTTTAAAAATCCAGTCCTCTTTCGATGGGCAGCACGGTTGGCTTTATGTTTTTTCTATCGTGAACAATGCTGCAATAAGCATTCGTGTGCAGGTATCTTTTTCATAGAGTGATTTGAGTTCCTCTGGGTATATTCCCAGTAGGGGGATCATGGGGTTGTACAGAAGGTCATTTTTTAGATCTTTTAGGAATCGCTGAACTGTTTTCCACAGAGGTTGTATTAAATTACACTCCCACCAACAGTGTAGAGGTGTTTCCTTTTCCCCACATCCTTTCCAGCATCTGTTGTTTTTTGAGTTACTGATGACCATCCTGACTGGAGTTAGGTGGTATCTCAGTGTGGTTTTAATTTGCATTTCTTTGATGACTAGTGAGGCTGAACACTTTTTCATGTATCTGTTGGCTGCTCATATGTCTTCTTTTGGCAAGTGTCTAATCATATATTTTGCACAATTTTAATGGGACTGTTTTTTTTTCTTTTCAGCACGTTTGAGTTCCTTGTAGATCCTAGATATTAGACCTTTGTCAGACATACAGTTGGCAATTATTTTTTCCCAGTCTGTGGGCTGTCTCCCTGCTCTCTTAATGGTTTATTTTGCTTTGTAGAAGTTTGTCAGTTTGATCAGGTCCCACTTATCTACCTTATCTTTTATGACTGGGCACTTGGGGTTTTGATCAGGAATTGGTTGTCAGTTCCAATTTCCATAAGAGTGTCTCTTGCATTTTCTAAGGTTCTTACAGTGTGAGGTTTTACATTTAGGTCTTTGATCCATTTGGAGTTGATTTTTTTGTGTAAGGTAGGGTGTCTTGTTTTAATCTTCTGCATGTGGTCAGCCAGTTTTCCCAGCACCATTTACTGAATAGGTTCTCCTCTCCCTAGTGGTTGGTGGTGGAGGTTTTCTTAAAGAGGAGTTGGTTGAGAAATTGAGGTTTTGCTTCTAGAACTCTATCCTGTTCCATTGGTCTATATGCCTGTTCTTGTACCAGTACCAGGCTGTTTTGAATATTGTAGCTTTATAAATAAACTTTATAATAAAGTTTAAAGTCTGGGAGTATGATATCTCCTGCTTTTTTTTTTCTTTTTTGCTGAGAATTGTTTTGGCTATTCATGGTCATTTATGTTTCCTATGAATTTCTGTATTATCATTTCCAGGTCTGAGAAGAATGCGGCTGGTAATTTAATGGGTATTGCGTTAAATCTGTAGAGTGCCTTGAGTAGACTAGACATCTTAACAATGTTGATTCTTCCAATCCATGAGCATGGAATATTTTTCCATTTGTTTGTGTCATCTTTGATTTTTTTGAGCAGCATTTTAAAGTTTTCATTGTAAAGGTCTTTCACGTCTCTGGTTAGGAAGATGCCAAGGTATTTCATTGTGTGTGTGTGTGTGTGTGTGTGTGTGTCTATTGTGTATGGAATTGTGCTTTTCATTTGGATTTCTGTTTGTTTATTATTGGTATATAGAAATGCAACTGTCTTTTACACATTTATTTTATACCCTGAGACTTTGCCAAAGTCCTTTATCAGTGCAAGGAGGCTTATGACAGATTTTCTGGGGTTTTTGAGGTATAGAATCATGTCATCTTCAAAGAGGGATAACTTGACTTCCTCTTTTCCCATTTGGATACTTGATCTTCTTCTTTTGTCTGATTGCTCTAGCTAGGACTTCCAAAACTATGTTGAAAAGGAGGAGTGAGAGTGCGCCTCCTTGTCTTGTTCCAGTTTTCAGGGGAAATGGTTCCAATTTCTCTCTGTTTAGTAGTACGCTGACTGTGAGTTTCTCATAGATGACTCTTACTATTTTGAGGTATGTTCTATCTATGCTTAGATGTTCAAGGGTTTTTATCAAGAAGGGGTGTTAGATTTTATCAAAAACTATTTCCACATCTAGTGATATAATCATGTGGTTTTGTTTTTACATCTTTGATGTATTTAATTAAATTTACGGTGTTGCAAATGTTGAATCAGTCCTGCATCGCAGGGATGAAGCCTACTTGGTCATGGTGGGTGATTTTTGAGATGTGTTGTTGAATCCAGTTTGCTAGGATCTTGTTGAGAATTATAGCATCTATGTTCATCAAAGACATTGGCCTGTAGTTCTCTTTCTTTGTTGAATCTTTGCCTGGTTTGTGTATCAATGTGATGTTAGCTTCAAAAAATTATTTGGGGAGAGTTCCATCTTTCTCAGTTGCCTGGATTACTTTCAATAGAATTGGTATCAGTTCCTCGTATGTTTTATAGAATTCTGCTGGAAAGCCATCTGGTCCAGGACTTTTATTTTTAGGTAGTTTTCTTATGACATAGACAATTTTCTGGATTTTTATTGGTCTATTTAGGGTCTCGATTTCTTCTTGTTTCAACCTGGGGAGGTTATGTGATATCAGAAAGTCCTCCATTTCCATTAGGTTTTCAAGTTTGTTTCCATATAAGTGTACATAGTAGCCTGTGATAATCTTTTGTATTTCTTAAGGGTCAGTTGTGACTTGATCTTTTGCATTTCTGATTGTATTTATTTGGGTTTTTTCTCTTTTTCTTGGTCAGTCCAGCTAGGGGTCCATCAATCTTGTTTGTCCTTTCAAAGAACCAGTTTTTTGTTCCATTTATTTATTTATTTATTGTATTACATTTTTGTCTTCTATGTCCCAAATTTGGGCTTTTACTTTGGTGGTCTGGATTCTTCCGCTGAAGTTAGGACTTTGGTGGTCATGCATTTCTAGATTTCTTAGGTGATTTGTTATTCTTTTAACTTGTGATCTTTCCATTTTCTTCATGTGTGTTCACAGAGATATAAATTCCCCACTTAGTATCAATTTCATGGCATCCCAGAGGTTTTGGCAAGATGCGTCCTCATTTTCATTTGTTACCAGGCATCTTTTAATCTGTGTTTTGATTTCCTTGTTGACCCAGAAGTTGTTTAGTTTCATGCTATTTAGTGTCCATGTGTTTGTGGTTTGGGGGGAACTTTGTTGGTGTTGATATTTATTTTTATCCACTGTGTTCTGAGAAGGTGCATGGCAGTATTTCAGTCTTGTGAAATTTGTTTATGCTTAATTTATGGCTGAGGATGTGGTAGATCTTAGAGTATGTTCCATGTGGTGATGAGTAGAATGTATATTCTGTGGTTGCTGGGTGGAGCATTCTGTAGGTATCAAGAGTTTGGTCAAGAGTCACATTGAGGTTCTGTATCTCCTTGTTGATTTTTTGTCTTGATGATCTGTTTAGATTTGTGAGTGGGGTATTTAAGTCCCCAGCTATGATAGTGTTAGGGTCAATATCTTTTTTAAGTTTACCTAGAAGTTGCTTTATGAAAGTTGGTGCTCCTATGTTGGGTGCATATATGTTTAGGATGGATATTTCTTGTTGATGGATTGAATATTTTTTCATTATGTAGTGATCTTCCATATCTTTTTAAATTTTTGATAGCTTAAAGGGTATTTTGTCTGATATTAAGGTTGTGACATCTGCTTTCTTTTGTGTTCTGATCACCTGAAATTTTGTTTTTCATCCTCTTACTTTGAGTCTGTGAGTGTCCTTTCTGGTGAGATGAGTCTCTTGGAGACAATATATTGTTTCCTCATGATATTTTACCCATTTTGCCATTCTATGTCTTTTCAGTGGTGCATTTAATCCTTCACATTCAGGCTAATTATTGAGATGTGTGAGCTTATCCCTGTCATGAGGTTCTTATAGAGTTTGTTGTTGTTACTGCTGTTTGTTTATTTGTTTGTTGTCTTTCTTTTGACTTTTGGGTTGATTCATGTATGATTTCAATCTTGTTCCTGTATTCTTGTGAAGGATGTTGTTGTTCTTTTTTTCCTTTCTTCTTTGTTTAATACTTTCTTAAGTGTTTCTTGTACAGCTGGTCTGGAGGCAGCATAAACTCTCAGGGATTGAAGGTCTGGGAAGGATTTTAATTCTTCATCACTAATGAAGCTTAGCCTAGCTGGGTAGGTAATTCTTGGCTGAAATTGTTTATCTTTGAGAACTTTGAAGATTAGGCTCTAAGTTCTCTTAGCCTGAAGTGTTTCTGTAGATAAGTCTGCTGCTATTCTAATTGTTCTTCCCCGGTATGTAGTCTGACTTTTCTCTTGCTGTCTTTAGGATTTTTTCTATTATACCTACTTTGTGTAGGCAAATTACTATGTGTCTAGGAGTAGGTCCTCTCATTTGTTGTCTTGCAGGGGTTCTCTGAATCTCTTGTATTTGAATGTTCACATTGCTGATGAGATGAGGGAAGTTTTCTTGGATAATTTCATGGAATGCTTGTTCCAGGGTGGTCTCTGCCTCTCTATCTACCTGAAAAATTCTAATTAATCTTAGGTTCAGCCTCTTGAAATAATTGCTCATCTCTTGGAGGTTTTGTTCTGTCTTTTTAAGTTTCTTTTCTGTTTTTAACAGTTTGGGCTAGTTCCATATTTTGATCCTCAAGCTCTGAGATTCTTCTGCTTGATTAATCTGCTTTTCATGCTTATCAATTCGTTATTTATTTCACTCATTGTATTCTTTTTTATTTTTTGAGTTGAAGTCTCACTCCATCACCCAGGCTGGAGTACAGTGGCATGAGCATGCACGCCACCCCAGCACCAACCTTCTTGACTCTGGAGAACTTTCTGCCTCAGCCTTCCAAGTAGACAGAACTACAGGTGTGTGTTATGATGCCTGGCTAACTTTTTGTATGTATTGTAGAGATGAAGTCTCACCAAGTTGCCCAGGCTGGTCATTCACTGTATTCTTTATTGCTGCTATCTTGGTTATCAACTCTCTTATTCTTTCCTCTTGTGTCTCCTCATTTCTATTTAGTCTCTCTATTAATATCTTGATTTCTGGATTTGTGGTTTGAGACCAGTCATTCCGGGGCTCTTCATTGTTTGTGTTCTGAAGTCTGTATTCTCAGTGGTTGACCTCCCAGGGGTCTGTGTGAGACACATATTCTTTCTTTGTTTTTTCTTCATTTGTGTAGATTTTCCTCCCCCCTCCTTTTTACACCTCTTCTTTAATTATGCTGTTCAGGGAGGGGGGATTGCTTTTACTTATATTTGCCTAATCTCCTATTCTTCCTTATGTAGATCCTCTGACTTTGCTCAATTCTGAAGCTGGACTGTAGATGGGAGTCTGTACATTTTGCAGTTTTGAGATTTAATTGAGGAGGGAACTGTGATTCAGAAACTATCCTCAGATCCCTGTACCCACTGACAGGTGTGTGGACCCCCTGGAACCCACTTCCCACTGTCTTACAATCTGTCCATGCAGTGAGGGTGTAGGTTTGCCCCCGAAAGCAAAATGAGGTAAGAAAAAGGAAAAGAATGGAAAAAGGAAGGAGGAGGAGGAGAGGAAGGTGGAGAGAGAGAGAGAGAGAAGAGGGAAAACTGACAAGTGTACCAACTAACAAATGAAACAAACAAAGACAGAAAAGTTTTTTTTAAAAAAACATACAATCATACAAGCACACAAATCAACAAAATCCCCCTTATTGATGTACTCTCCCTCAAAAATACCCATACACAAACAGAACGTCTTTAAAAAAGCATTAAAATAACAGAAACAAAGTAACTATGAAAACATAATAAAAAACAGAGAGAAGAGGAAAAAAACTAAAACAAACAAACAAACAAAAAATAACAACAACAACAAAAACCAAGCAAAACAGACAAACCAAAAAACAAAACTTGCTCTGAGGTCATTCCTGGAACTCCAACTTCCTTTCAGCTCTGGCCTCCAGTCCCTCCCCTCTGCTCTCAGTTCAGGCTGATAGGGCTGCTCTCAGCTGGGTCAGATGCCCCATGGACTACTGTGGAAGGAGGGTGAATCAGATCTGGACACACCTGACTTGCTGCTGCTGCTGTCAAGTCTACCACTTAGATCTGGTGTGTCTGTACCTGTTCCAGCATGGGGGAGGGGTGTCAGTCTCTCTGAGTTTGATGAGGAGATGAGTAGGTCCCAGTTTGGAGGCTGGGCAGAGCTAGGCAGGGCATTGTAGGTCTCTGCCTGGTCCTGGGACAGAGAAAATGGCACCAGTTGGCATTTTCTCACTAGTGGTGTGGCTCCTTTCCAGGTTTCCCCTGCCCTCTCCATGGATCCTGGGGCTTGTGCTGCTCTGCTGTCACAGGTGATGGTGTGGGGCAGGCACCAGGTGGTGAGGATCAGCAGCTTTCCACTGCCTCTTCTCAGGAGAGCCCAAAGAATAGCAGATGATCCTGCGCACCAGGGGCTCCAATCTCAGGGCAGTGAGGGGTTGCAGTCACCTCCAGAAGAAAACTCCAAGTGCATGAACGCGAGTCTCCCATCAGGCAGACTTTGACTCACCCACCGGCACACATCCACTCATGCAGAGAATCTTTATGGATACTCACTTTTGCAGAGACTCTCACAGTCCAACCTGTTCCATCTCCATCTTGCCAGAAATCTCAATATTTTTCATATATGTTATGAGTTCCTTAAAATTACTGAAGGCTTGTCGGGACAGAAGATGGACTTCTCTTTTGCCTACTTTTTAATGGGGCTGTTTGTTCCTTCTTCCATCCATTTTCAAAGTTAATATTGTAGCATCTTCTAATCTCTCTGACCCTGTCCTCCTCCTTGTGATGACACTGAGTCTACTCAGGTAATTCAGTACAACTTTCTATCTCAAGATTCTTAACTGAATCATTTCTTCAAAGTCCCTTCTGCCAGGTAAAGTGAAGTATTCACAGGTTTCAAGGATTAGGACACAATCACCTTTGGGGAACCATACTCTGCCTGCCACACTTATTCACTCACACATCTAGTAGTGGTGAAGCCAGTATTGAAACCCAGTTCCATCTGATCCCAGAGTCTACTCTTAAACATGGTAGCATTTCACTTCTCACAACAAGCACACAAGCAGAATTTAAATAGTCTGAGTGACTATTTCATGATTGTGGGCAGGGACCATCAAAAGCATTGGTCACAGAAAAGTAAGCAGACTAACAAAGTACTGCTCAATACAGTATTCAAAGGCTCATGAGAATGCTTTGTTATAAAGAATGCTTAACCATCATGGGACTTTACTTTCATGACCAATTGAAAAAGTGAATTATTTAGGCATTCAACACTAAAATGAAGCTTCACACAGATTAGCTATAAAGTCACATTTGGAGACAACTGAATTAAAGAGTATTTTGGAAAAAGAAAGAAAGGAGACAAATAAGGACACTTTAATGCCAAAGTTATGGCTATTGTTCTTAACAGAATACCCCCAAAATCTCAAGGATCAGTTTTCAAACTTGACCGGCTCCAAGAAGCCACATGGATTAAGTGGGGTTTGAAGGATTTGGAAAATAAAGCTGGGAATTCCCCAACTTGTGACAGAAAAGAAGGATTTATTTGTGTGGGTAAAAGGGGTTTAAAACAGAACTCTGAAAAACCACAAATAAAATCGCCCAAGGAAAATGAAAGCAACAAACAAAAATTCCATATGAACACACTTAACATTCTCACTTAATAGTCTTTTCACTAATTTCTCAGTTAGTCAAGTTTCAAGACAACTTTTAAACAAATGATCATGGAAATAGCCCATTTGAAGAGCTTGCAACAGAGCACAGTAGGCAAGAATGCACCGTTCACAAAGTAGATTCAACAACAACAACAACAAAAAAACTTGATTTGATTTTTTCAGTAGCTTGATTTCTACTTTTCTACTGCCATTTTGTCTATACTGCAGAATTTGGGGTTGTTGATTCACAGATGTGATCAGCTCCAAAATATTACTTTTCTCCTTATTTTGTAAGCAGGAAGACCAAGCAAAAAAGAAAAAGAAACTTCATCTGCCTTCACTTCCTCAGGAAAAACTGTCTAATAATAGACAGCCGTGGTTCTCAAGTGGGGATATTTGCACCCCAGTGGACATTTGGCAATGTCTAGAGACATTTTTGGTTGTCATCAGGAGGTAGGCAGGCACTACTGGCTTCTAGTGGTAGAGGGGACACTGCATCCTACCATGCAGTGTAACCCTCATAACAAAGAACCATGCAGTACCATGCACTGCACCCTATCATGCAGGGTAGCCCCCATAACAAAGAATTATTCAGTTCATGGCAATAGTGATGATATTGAGAAAAACTGATATGTAATATAGAAGAAAAAAACAGGACTCTGGAAGTAGATATCATGTGTTCATATCCTGGCTTCACTATGAACTAGTTGATTACCTTGATGTTTCTTTACCTTCATTTCCTTATATCTATGGTAGATAACAAATGCACCTACCTTTTTGGGCTCTTGTGGAGATCAGCTTAATTAAGTACAGCCTGACACATAAGAGGTATATCACAAATGATGCACATATTGTTAAATATATTATCCTAGAATACTAACCTTACTGACTCAAAAATATTTGCTTACTTGTCTAAGTCCCTCAACTTCCTCACTAAGTTTTGAGCATCCTAAAAGCAACACTGAATCTTAATTATCTGTGTCACCTCAGCACCGATCACACAGCCTAAATATACTTAGAACAAATTAGAAGCCAAAGTTTCAACTGTTGCCATAATCGCTGGTGATTGCCCATATCTGCTCAGCCTTTGACACTTGGGGCACTGTGGTCTGATGTTCTTTTTGTGGAGGACTTTCTTTGACCTCCAAGTCCACCCCATACACAGCACAGCAGGCCTTAAGTACCAGGGAATCAATCTCCCAGGAAGCATCCTTCAACCAGTAATTGATGAAAACAGGTGTATAAACACCTTGGCTCCCTCATCCCTTGGATGCATCACTCTGAGGCTCTTGTTCTACACTATCTTTTAAGCTTCCCCAGCAGGTGTAAGCTCCAGTTGCCCAGGGCGATACCTTGCTTGATACACGTGACCTTTTGGTTGTCTTCCCATCTTTGTCTCACTTTTGTACCCTCCATCAGAGGTTTTTGGCTTCGCCTCCCACATCACCCACTATACCCTGATCCTGGTCTCCGAGTTGGCTCCTGGGGAAACTGCAACTAGCACAGCACTCCAAGAGTAGAATGGACCGAGTTTTCTGGGAAGATGATATCCCTGATTTAATTCTTGCTTATGGATGGGAGGCAAGACATCGCCCTCTAAGAGTACTTGTACTCAGGCTTCTCCTCTTCTCATTTCTCATCTCTTGGGAAGCACGTCCCTGTTCACATGATGGCAAGAGCTGAGATGGGAAGTTGAAGAAAGAAAATTCATTCTCGGAGTGATGAAATAAATAATTTGTCTCTGGTATTAAATGAAACTTGAGGTAATCTTCCGAGCAGAGCTTGGGGGCACCTGTGACTTTTAAATGGAACTACTCTGTTTCTAAGGAAATACATACTTTAAAAAATTACGCTTGAGGCTAAAAGCTTCCAACAATAAATCTCCCTGAGGCGCACTCCTCTAGGGACAAATATACCGGGAAATCTTCAAAGAGCGTTCTTGGTTTATCACTTGGTGTCTCTTTCCCACTGAGGAAGGAAGTCATTTTGTTTCCATTGAGAAATCAGGTCCATTCATACCTCTTTGAAGGTTCAACTATTTTTGAGCTACCCTCACCCCCACCCCTTAAAAACCACAGATCATTTCATCCTGAAAATAATCTTTTGAGAGTTGAAAGCAAACAGGATATTAGAAATCAGCACTATTTGTCTTGACCTGAAGAAAAAAAATAAATCAACAAATAACAAGAACTCATCTTGCTGTGTAATTAAAATATAACCTCAAATATGTCCCCTTATCCATCATGAAAAACTGTGCAATAATATTACTAAGAATGTATTGAGCATTTACGATGTGTCTTAGTCTGTTTTCTGATGCTTACAACAGAATACCTGAAACATAGTAATTTATAAAGAAAATAAATTTATTTCTTACCAGTATGTAAGCTGAGAAGTCCAAGGTCAAAGGGGGTACATCTGGTGAGAACCTTCTTGCTGGTAGAGACTCTCTGAAGGGTCCTGAGGTAGTACACGACATGATATGGTGAGGCAGTTGAGGGTATAAAGCCACCAGTTCCACTCCCATGATAAACCATTAATCCCTTATGAATGGGATAAGGGCAGAGCCCTCATTACCCAGTCACCTCTTAAAGGCTCACCTCTCAATACTGTCATATTGAGGATTCAGTTTCAACATGAGTTTTGGAGGGAACATTCAAAACATTGAACTGTGTACAAGGTATTTAAATGTATTGCCTCACTTAAAAACTTCCATAAGATAAGTAACATGTCCATTTTACAGATGAAGAGTTTGAGAGGCAAAGCTCAAAAAACCGACCAAAGTCATGTCATGTAGCTCATGAATAATAGAGCTGATATTTTTAACCCAGGAGAGTATGACTTCAGAAGTCTATGCTCAGTGATTAACTTATGCAAAACTTGAGTACAATTTAACTAATAAACATCATCTGAATAAAGCTGATCATCATTCCACTAGATATCAGGCTTGGAGACAAGGAACATATAAAAATTGACAGTCATCAGAGGGAAAAATCCAATGAATAGGGAATCATTGTTGCAGATTGCTAGTGAAGCCTTCCATCTAAGATTCTGTAATCATCATAAACTTTATTTCTTATATGTATGTCAAATGTGCATGCAATGATAACACAGTTGCTGAAGAATCAAATTCATAGAAAAATAAAAGTTAAAGCCAGAAGTAATTTAATTATCAGAGAAAGGAAACTTGGAGATGAATTTACCCTCACTAAAGAAAGTGAGGAAAAGAGACCCATGTCCCACTACACTGAAACCAGTACAAATATAAAACCTCCCAGCTTCCTCAGAAGTGAATGTGTTAAACTCTCCTCACATTCCTTGTCTGCCTCACACTCTTGAGCCTGGTGTCAGACTGCCCTGGCTCAACTCTGAGCTCCAACACTCGATAGCTTTAAGGATATGAGAAATTCCCTCATCTTTTGTGAGCCTCTGTTTTCTCCCTAGAATATGGTCAGGGATACCTTCCTCAAAGAGTTTTGTGAAGATTAAGTGAGGAATGCATGCAAAAAGTGTGATGTGGGGAAGATGGCAGCTGAGTCAGTCAAACTATACAAGTCCCTATGTGAATGAGTGAGTGTATGGCAAATTTTGTGCAGGTGCTGGTGAGTGAGTGGGCATGTGAGTGGCTGACTGAGTGAGAGCTAGGGAGCTTACAGCCAGGGAGAGCCCTGGTGCAGCGGCTGGTGCCACAGCTGCTGGGCTTGGAACCTAGTGATTCCCAGGATGCCAAGGCCGAGCACCATTTTTTTTTTAAATCAGCAAAACCCTTTCTGGGAAGAAAATGTTGGGAGGGATTGACTAAGTGGGGCTCATGAGCTAGTGGCCAGGACCCTGGTACAACAGCTGGTACCAAGATTTTCTGCTTGGTCCCTGACTCTTCCCAGGTCATAGAAGCTGAGTGCCATTTTTTTAATGGACAAAAGCTTTCCTGTGAAGAAGCAGCAGGGAGTGACTGCCCCAGGCTCTGCCTCACCACTGCAGCAGAAGAGACTGCTGGCCCCAGGCTTTGCCTCACCACTTCGGCGCCTGACTGTGCACTGGCAGCAGGAGCTATGGAGGGAGTCCACAGGCAGAGTCTCATGGAAGAGGAGAAGAGGGACACCCCACCACCATCTTGAAGGTGGGGCAGGAAAGTGCGCTGACTTGCTAACCATGGAGCAACAGACCAAATCTCTGTGACTGGCAGATCACCTACTCAGGGGTTGATCGTGACCCAGAGGGAATATTCTGAAACCACAAGCTTCAGAGGGACCTGATGAGTGCTGAGTCCCAGGTGCCCCACCCCCAACCCTGATCCAGACACAGGACAAGGGTGCAACCAGAAAAGAACAAGGAAGAACTCCAAAGAGATCAGTGATGAGTCCAGGGCTGACCCAAACACCCTCCTCCCCAGCAATCCTCTGAACATCAGACCTACACAGCTGGGCCAGATTGAGAGGGACAAACCCAGGTGGAGCCTGGATATCAGTCCCAGTAGGAGAATTCCACTTCAGGATAGGCCTGGCTGGGGCATCCCCTGAGAGTACATATCTGAAGAAGAGACAATCCCACACCTCCCCACTGGAGATCTCCCTGACCATACAAGAGTGTGAGGGGAGGACTGAAGCCCCACCTACCTCCACTGCCCCTCCTCCTTCCCTGCTCCGGACACTGGGAAGAGAATGGAAGAGGTGGCAGCTCTGCAGAAGAGACCAGATTAGAGGAACAATTATGGAGCTTGCCACAACAGGGCAGGCTTTTTTTAATTTTTTTAATTTTTAAAAAAAAATTTCCTGTTTGTTAGTTCATCTATTTTTAAAATATTTTTTCTTTGTGTATGAATGTGTATGTGAGGGTTTGATCTGCATCCCCCCAATTTTTTTCTTTTTCTCTTTCTTTTTCTATTTCTTTCTTCTTTTGTTTGTTGTTTTCTGTTTATGTGTATATGTGAATAATTGAGTGTTCATCTTTCAATTTTGTTGCTGTTGTTGGTCTATTTTTGCTCTTTTGTTCTTCTGGTTTTTTATATTTATTTTTTCTAGTTTAAGGTGTGTGTCAATATATGTGGGAGGGTTCAATCTGAATTACTTTTTTCCCCCATTCTTTCTGTTTTTCTTCTTCATTCACTTTGGGCTAAGCGTGTGTATGTGTTCAATCTTCTTTTTTTGTTGTTGTCATTGACTGTTTTGTTTAACTTTGTTGTTATTCCAGTTTGTTTTGGGGAGTGTGTGTATGTCTGTGTGTGTGTGTTCAATTGTTTTTTGCATTGATTTCTGCTTTGTATCATCATATAGAGTGAGGTGGGGAGTGGGTCTCAGGGAACACATACCACAATGAGAGAACATTGCAACTTGCAAGTAGTTTCTGAATCCTAGCAGCCCATCCTCGACTTTATTTGACTTTAAAAACTACAAGAGACAACAAAGCTTCCCACCCATCATCTTATTTCAAAATAGAAAAAATCCAGAGCCCAGATCAGGAAAGAATAGAGGGCTGAGCGAACATCAGAAGGGAGAGCCTCTCTCACTGACAATGAATAACAGAACTAAAGAGAAAAACAAGAGATCTGTCACAAATGAGGCAGAAACAAAGGAAGACCACAGGCAATTTTAAGTTTAACAAAGAGAAAACTCAGCCAGGCTCGGTGGCTCAGCCTGTAATCCCGCGCCTTTGGGAGGCTGAGGTGAGTGGATTGCCTGAGCCTGTGGGTTCGAGACCCACCTGGGCAGCGAGACCTCATCTCTACAATAAATCAAAAAATCAGCCGGGCGTGGTAGCGCATGACTATAATTCCAGCTACTTGGAAGGCTGAGGTGGAAGGATCGCTGGAGCCCAGCAGGTCGAGGCTGCAGTGGCCGGGAGCAGCCACTGCACTCCAGTCTGGGCGACAGAGTGAGACTCCAACTCAAAAAAAAAAAAACAGAGAAAACTCCTGAAAAATTAGACCTTGGTGCCCAAACAATGGAAGTAACCAACAACTGGTGCCAGATTCCCTGGGATTAGGGAATGGATGGAAAGAGTGAATAAGACTCAAGAAAGACAAGATGCAAAACTGAAAGAACTTATAACAGAGATTTTGGCAATAAAAATTTCATCCAGGAAATAAATAGCAAGATGACAAGCATGGAGAGCAGAATTAATCTAGCTGAAGAAAGAATCTCAGAACTTGAAGACCAGAAAATGGAATTAACTCGATCTGTAAAAAACATAGAAAGAAGACACAGAAAGAAAGAACAAAGCCTACAAGAGATGTGTGATTATATCAAGAGGCCGAACCTATGCCTGATTGGTATCCCAGAAGAAGAAAGAGAAATGGAGAACAACTTAGAGCAAGTATTCCAGGAGGTAATCCAAGAAAAATTTCCCCATCTCCTCAGAAATGTGACCAGTCAAGCACAAGAGATACAGAGAACCCCCACAAGACATCAGATGAGAAGACCAACCCCTAGACACATAGTAATTCACCTACACAAAGTAGGCACAAAAGAAAAAATACTAAAGGCAGCAAGAGAGAAAGGTCAGACTACCTACCAGGGAAAACCAATCAAATAGCAGTAGACCCACTGACAGAAACACTACGAGCTACAAGGAACTGAAGTCCAATATTCAAAGTCCTTAAAGATAAACAATTTCTTACCCAGTCAAGCTCAGCTTCATCAGTGATGGAGAATTAAAATCCTTCCCAGACATCCAATCCCTAAGAGATTTTGCAGCTTTCAGACTAGCTCTACGAGAGCTACTAAAAAACTATTAAGCACAGAAGCAAAAAAAAGAATGATCACACACTTCCCAAGAAAACAACAGGCACAGAATCAACAGAGAATACAGTATAACAAGAAACTGGAAAACACTCATATACATCAACCCCAAAACTGAAAGAAAACAAACAAATAAAGAAAAAACTTTATAAGAACCTCATGACAGGGATAAACAATCACATTTCAATAATCAACCTGAATATGAATGGACTAAATGCACCACTGAAAAGACACAGAATGGCACACTGGATAAGAAACCATGACCCAATTATCTGCTGCATCCAGGACTCATATCAACACAATGGAAGTACACAGACTCAAAGCTAAAGGATGGAAAATGAGTTTCCAGGCAAATGGATCACTAAAGAAGGCAAGAGTCATGATCTTAATATCAGACAAAACAACCTTTAAGCTATCAAACATTTAAAAAGATGCAAATGGACACTACATAATGGTAAAAACCTCAATCCATCAACAAGAAATATCCATCCTAAAGATATATGCTCCCAACACAGAAGCACCAGTATATATAAAGCAACTGCTATGTAAACTAAAAAAAGATATTGACTCTAAAACTATTATAGCATGGGACCTGAATACCCTACTAACAGCCCTAGATAGATCATCAAGGCCAAAAATCAACAAGGATCCAGAACCTAAACTTGACATTCAACCAAATGGACTTAATAGATATCTACAGATCATTCTACCCAACAACCACAGAATATACTTTCTACTTATCACTACATGGAACGTACTTCAAGATTGATCACAATCTTGACCATAAATCAAGAATAAACAAATTCCATAAGGTTGAAATATTGCCATGCACTTTCTCATACCACAGTGTAATAAAAATAAATATCACACCAACAAAATTTCCCCAAAGCCTGTAAAGACATGGACACTAAACAGCATGACTCTGACCAATTACTGGGTCAACACTGAAATCAAACAGAAATTAAAAGATTCCTGGAAACAAATGAAAATGAAGAAACATCTTACCAAAACCTCTGAAATGTCATGAAAACAGTTCTAAGAGGAGAATTTATATCTCTATGGGCACACACCAAGAAAATGGAAAGATCACAAGTTGAGAGCCTAACCAATCACCTAAGGGAGCCGGAAAGAAAAGACCACCAAAACCCCAACATTAGCAGAAGAATCCAAATCACCAAAATAAGAGCCCAAATATGGGACACAGAAGACAAAAATATCATAGAAAACATCAGAAAACAAAAGGCTGATTCTTTGAAAGAATTAACAAGATTGATAGACCCCTTCCCTAGCCAGAATGACCAAGAAAAAGAGAGAGAAAGCCCAAATAAACACAATCAGAAATACAAAAGATCAAATCACAACGGACCCCAAAGAAATATAAAATATTATCAGAGGTTACTACGTACACCTACATGGAAACAAAGTTGATAACCTAAATGAAATGAAGGACTTTCTGACATCACACAACCTTCTCAGGTTGAAACAAGAAGACATTAAGACACTAAATAGACCAATAAAAACCCAGGAAATTGACTCTGTCATAAGAAAACTACCTACAAAAAAAAGTCCTTGACCGGATGACTTTCCAGCATAATTCCACAAAATGTACAAAGAGGACTGATACCAATCCTGTTGAAAGTATTCCAGGCAATTGAGAAAGATGGAATTCTCCTCAAATCATTTTATGAAGCTAACATCACACTGATACCCAAACCAGGTATAGATCCAATAAAAAAAGAGAACTACAGACCAATATCCTTTCGGAACATAGACACCAAATTTCTCAACAAGATTCTAGCAAATTGGATCCAAAAACACATCTCAAAAATCATCCACCATGACCAAGTACACTTCATTCCCAGGATGCAGGGCTGGTTCAACATTCACAAGACCATAAATGTAATTAAAAACATCAACAGATGTGAAAATAAGAACCACATGGTTGTATCATTAGATGCAGAAAAAGCTTTTGAAAGAATCCAGCATCCCTTCTTGATAAAAACCCTAAAACACCTAGGTATAGAAGGAACATACTTCAAAATAGTTAGTGCCATTTATGATAAACTCACAGCTAACATACTGCTAAATGGACAGAAACTAGAAACATTTCCCCTGAAAACTAGAGCAAGGCAACCCTGCCCACTTTTACCCCTCTTGTTCAACATTGTGTTGGAAGTCCTCGCTAGGACAATTAGACAAGAGAAGGAAATCAGGGGTATCCAAATAGGAAAAGAGGAAGTCAAATTATCCCTCTTTACTGATGATGTGATCCTATACCTTGAAAATCCCAAAGAATCTGTCAAAAACCTGCTTGCACTTTGGCAAAGTTTCAGGGTACAAAATAAATGTGCAAAAGACAGTTGCATTCCTATACACCAACAAGCAGGCAGAGACCCAAATAAAAAGCACAATCCCATTCACAGTAGCCACAAAAAAATTGAAATACCTCGGCATATTCCTAACCAGAGAAGTGAAAGACCTTTACAATGAAAACTACAAAACACTGCTCATAGAAATCCAAGAGGACACAAACAAATGGAAAAATATCCATGCTCACGAATAGGAAGAATCAATATTGTTTAAAAGTCCATCCTACCAAAGACAATCCACAGGTTCAACACAATACCCATTAAGTTACTAGCATTATTCTTCTCAGACCTGGAAATGACAATACAGAAATTTATCTGGAAACATAAATGACCACGAATAGCCAAAACAATCCTTAGTAAAAGAAACAAAGCAGGAGGTATCACACTTCCAGACTTCAAACTTTACTATAAGTCTACAGTAATCAAAACCGCCTATTATTGGTACAAGAACAGGCATGGCGACCAATGGAACAAGATAGAGATTCCAGAAGCAAAGACTAAATTTCTCAACCAACTCCTCTTTGACAAAGCCTCCAACAACAACCATTGGGGAGAGAAGAACTTATTGAGTAAATGATGCTGAGAAAACTGGCTGCTCACATACAGAAGATTGAAACAGGATCCCTACCTATCACCATACACAAAAATTAACTCTAAATAGACCAAAGACCTAAATGTAAAACCTCAAACTATAAAAATCTTAGAGAATGCAGGAGATACACTTATGGAAATTGGAACTGGTAACCAATATCTTTAAAGTTAGGGTTATTCTTATTAAGATATAAATAATATCTTATTATTAAAGTTAGTGCTAGTGCTAGGGTTAGGGTTAGGGTTAGGGTGGGACCTCATCAAACTGATAAGCTTCTGCAAAACAAAAGGAACCATCAAGAGAGCAGGGAGACAGCCCACAAAATGGGAAAAAATATTTGCCAACTGAATATCTGACAAAGGCCTAACATCTAGGACTCAAACTCGCTGAAAAGAAAAAACAAACAGCTCCATTAGAAAGTGGGTAAAAGACATGAATAGATACTTCTCAAAAGAAGATATATGGGCAGCCAATGGACACATGAAAAAGTGCTCAGCTTCACTAATCATCAGAGAAATGCAAAACAAAACCACATTGAGATACCACCTAACCCTGGTAAGAATGGCCATCATTAATAAAACAAACAAAAACAGATGCTGGCAAAGACACAGAGAGAAAGGAATGCTTCTACACTGCTGGTGGGAATGCAAACTAGTGCAGCTTCTTTGAAAGACAGTGTGGTGATTTCTGATAGAACTAGAAATTCACCCTCCATATGACCCAGCAATTCCCCTTTTGGAAATATACCCGGAGGAACTCAAATTATTCTACAAAAAAGATACCTGTACACATATGTTTGTTGCTGCTCTATTCACAATAACAAAAACATGGAACCAACCACGCTACCCTTCAAAACTGGCCTGGATTTTAAAAAAAAGTGGTACATATACACAATGGAATATTATACAGCCAGATAAAAGGACAAACATATGGATTTCACAGCAACTTGGATGGATATAGATTCAATCATACTCTGATCTATCACAGAAACAAAGAACAAAGTACCATATGTTCTTTTTCATAAGCAGATCTTGAACAATTATAATACTATAAGAAAGGAATTGGCAGAGTGGGAAACTGTCAGAGTAGGGGGGTGGGATTGGCTGTTGAGGGAAACTGCCAGGGGTGAGAGGGGCACACTTCATCAACAAGGGTACCCGCACAATCAACATTTGTATACCTAACCCTGAATTATACCCCACTTCTTTATAATACAATTTAAAAATTAATTAATTAATTTTTAAAACTGTGATGTGGTGACCAGTATATTACTAGCACTTGATAAATATCCATGATATCCTTTTGCCCTCACCTGACCCTGGGAGTGCTGGGCAAGTGACACAAACAGCTCTGGCCTTAAGAACTATCTAGCTGCCTTTGTCTTTGTCTTTTCTTACAGTCCATAGCAATGGAGAAAACTTGATTAGGTGAATTGACCTCTGTATTGAGTTCAGGGGGTGGGAGGAGACTCTTGCGCTGGTGATACAACCATCTACAGGACCCAAGGTTAGGGGAGGGCCTGCTTTCATTCCCAGTCCTTCTGGGGATGGGATCTTAGAGAATGAGGGGCCTAGAGAATGATCCAGTTGTGGGTACACAGATTCTTATGGTGCTTTGTGTTCCACTGAGCAGAAAGAAAATGCTTATAATCAGGAGAAGGCATGTACAGGTGGGTATTAGGGAGCCTGATGGGTGGCCTAGAACATGGACTCTTTCTTCAGAAGTTCATAAAAATATTCCCTATTGACAGAAGATGCTTTAAAGAAATTATTTCCTGAGTGATTCCCAGGTCCCAGCAAAGGGATCAAGTCTCCAGAGCCCTGAAGACAAGGAGTAACACACCAAAATATGGATTCATTTTCCATTTCACCTTCACTGGCCAAGCAGCTGCCAAGAACAAAGGTTACATCTCCCAATACCTGGCAAAGAAATGCAGTATTGCCTCATGAATCGACTGCTTCTCTGAGGTGCCTATGAGTGTATTGGGGGAAAACCTTTGAAAACAAGGAGCGGCTGTCCTTCTATGAGACTGGGGAGATTCCACAAAAGAATCTGGATGTCCTGAAGGAAGCAATGGTTCAGGCAGAGGAAGCTGCTGCTAGATTACTAGGAAACTGGAGAAACAGGAGAAGAAATGCTTGAAGAAGGAAAAGAAACAACTGGCTGTGCTTGCCCTTGCATCTCCAGAAAACAGCAGTAGTACTCCACAGGAATGTGAGGAGATTGCTGAAAAACCCCAAAAGAAGAAAAAGCAAAAGCCCCAGGAGGCTTCTCAAGAGAATGGAATGGAAGACCCATCTATCTCTTTCTCCAAACACAAGAAAAAGAAATCTTTTTCCAAGGGGGAATTGGTTAATAATGATCTTGAAGACACCAATGGCAACACAAGACTTCCCAAGAGGAAGAAATCCTCACCCAAGGAGGAAATAGCTAGTGATCCTGAAGAGGCAGGCAACAGGAATGTCTCCAAGAAAAAGAGGAAATTCTCTTCCAAGGAAGAGCCAGTCAGCAGTGAACCAGAAGAGGCTGCTACCAGCAAGAGAGCTCCAAGAAGAAGAAAAATTCCACAAACAACCCCAGGAAGATTAAAATGAACATTCCCTTGGAGGGGGGCTTACCATAGGGTGACAATTTCTCATTCCATGTCCTGCGCCCCAATAAAAAACAAAATTCAGAAAAGAAGAAAAAAAAAAGTTATTCCTAGTCCTCATCATAAGTCAATCAAATGGTGCCATTAATCCCCATTCTACAGATTGGGTTGATCTCAAGGTTCATTGACCACAGTGTCCTACCTGGGAAGAGTTGGATTTAGAATATAGATACAGACATCCTGGTTCTGAACCCTATAATCTTTTCACTCTCCCCTCTGTGTCTTTCATGAGTGATTAGTGTTTCTATAGATACCTGAAAACAGTGGGTTGTAGACTCAGAGATGTGCTGTTCAGCTCAGATCTCCCTCCAGGGAAGGCCTTGCTGCCCAGCTGAGGGTGTATGGTCAAGAGCATACAACACTCCTGTACACTCTTGAATGCAGGAACTGCCAACTGGGCCCAGGTTACATCCTCAGACAGCTCCCATAATGGCAGAGTGAGGCAGGGGCATAAAGGTCCAGCCATCTCTTCCCAGTGTAGGACACTCAAATGGACAATATCAGATGCAGAGCATGAAGAGTTGGTAGGGGCTCTATCAGGGCTGCACATCAGTTTATCTTCTGCCTTTCCCAGTCTTGCTTTCTTCCTGCCCCCCTTTATATAGACGTTAATCCCAATAAATATATTAAACCCCCAATTCTGTCTCCAAAGAAGGGTCTGCTTCCAAAGAACTCAAACTATGCTACAAAGTGAGGCACAGACCCTTTCTGATCTTAAAACTACAATCACTCCCATTCAATGGTCCCAGGGAGTTCAGACCTTTTAAGTCAACAGCAGTTGGTGACAAACAAAAGCTGGGTTTTGGAATCAAAAGACCTCGATTGAACTCCGAGTTCATCCACTTTCCATCTCTGTTTGAGCAATCCAGATAACCTCACTGAACTTTATATGAACATTAGGACTAATATTACTTCTTGGAACCAACCAAGACAATGCAAATAAAAATTACAGAGCATTTTATAATGCTCATCACTGTCATCCCGACAGATTTCCTCACTCCATTATAGAGAAGTGGGGATGGTTATTTGTGGCATGGGGGAAATGCTCCTTACTTCCCCATTACTCAATTCCCCGCTCACTACAAGAGCGCAAACGGCATTCTTTTCCAGTCTCCAAAATCAGCAGCCCCAGCAGCAGCAGGAAAGCAAGGAACATTGTTATTCTTGTACAGCAGAGCTGTAGCATATAATTAAATCATTAAGAGGCAAATTAACTCCTCTAGCAATACTCTTCTAAGTATTTGTGGGCAAACCCATTAGCATTGTGCCAGTAAATTCTGAAATTCCTTTGCATGCAGACTAACTATAGCATCACGTGTGGGGGGGGTGAGATGGGGGGAGTGTGGTGCACAGGTGATTTGACCTACTATGGAGATATATCAGGCGTTAGGGTGGGGAACAGTTGAGATGCTAATGGTATGTTGTGATTGTATCTGATACATGCTTTGAAAATACAGCTGCCAAATTTCCCCTACCTAGAGCCAGCCATAAATCTGTTCCCAGGAAATCAAGAGCTTTTGGTTTCTCATTCACTTTGTCCTCATCAACTTCCCTCAATTTTACTGAATTTATTCAGCTTGGATTATATGCTTTTGGAAGGGGCATAGCTGAGGGGTTACTAAGTAAGTTGAATGGACGTCTTCCAATGGGACACTTTGGAGCTGTTTATATAACAGGGTTTTCAGAATAATGAAGTTGACTTCGATTCTGTAGCCAAATATATATTTATGCTATTGACTCAAATTCAAGCTGACCAATCTGGTTGGCTGTCTGTGGCCTTCAATTCTCCCAGGCTTGAATGCTTCGGTCAATATGTTGATCATTTGTATGATGACCCTGCTTAAACCATTTAATAAAATGTAAACAACACAAAAGTGTATTGGAAGTCAAGATAACTCATAATTGCCACTTGTACACTCATCAAAACCCTGAGGAGGGTGTCTGACCCGATTGGAGGTTCCCTCCAGAGTCATACAATAATTTTTGCTATGAAAAAAAAATTATGGCATGAAAGATTAGCCCACACTAATGCAAGGTCAAAAATAATAGAATCAATAAGCAAACTCAATACTGTTAACATTTTGAGAAAATTACTACCAGAAAACAATGTCAACAACAGATTGAAACAGGTCTCCAAAGTCGTCCTATTGATTTCCTTTCACTTTGGTGACAGTCTTAATCTTTCTTTTATGCAATATGAAATTTCGGGAACTTTTTTTTCCAGCTCTGCTTTAAACATGGAATATTTCTGTTGTAATTTTTTGACTGATGTCAAACATTACATGTGGCAAAAAAATTGCATATGGTTGTCTATATCTAAAAGAACAGAATATGAAGATTTTTTCTACCATGTAGAGTCTTTTGAGGGTTTTTAATTTGGACTTAGTTGATAAATTCAGGAGTTATTTTAATTATAGCAAGGCAACCAAGTGCAAATGTAAACAGTGCCATTAATAAATTACCAACTAAATACACACATTATACTGGAAGCACATAGCCTTGAACATGACTTTATATCAGCTATATTGTATGCATTATCATTTTCAATGTTTGAAAGGGAGCTACTGTTTGGCAGATCCATGTTCTTTCTAATCAATCGGGAGATCAGTAAGTAACTATGCATTAGCAATGGAATTGGCAATCCCAACCCAAACCAGACTTTTCTGCCCAAGCCTTTCTACCTTTATCATCACCCCCACTCTCCCAACCACCACCACTGATTTTTTTCAAGTCAAAACATTTGGAAGTATCACCAATTTTTCATTTTCCCTCTTTCTCAGAGTCAATCTGTTAAGTTCTGGTAGTTTTAACTCCAAATTGTATCCTGAATCCACCCCCTTAAATCCACCTATTACTCACTGCAATAACCTCTTTCTCCTTGTTTCTATTTTCTACTCAATAGGGCACACTGATCACTTAAAAACATGAATTAAATGACATTATACTTGTCCTTAAAGTTCTTTCATGGATGCCATGGGATTAAATACAAAGCCCAGACCTCCCTATTGTGACCTTCCAGGCCCTGCATGACCTGGTCTCTCCTACCTCTCCTTCCTCATCCTCAGTCACACCACTCCTAACTTTCTAGGCTCCAGTCCCACTGGTCTTCTTTTGTGAGCCACATCATTCCAATAATAATTCAAGGCCTTTGCCTGGGCTATTTCTTCTTCCTGGTGTACTTTTCTCTCAACCTTATTCATCACTGGTTTCTTCTCTTTGGCCAAGTCTCAGTTCTCTTAGAGGAACCTTCTTTGAACGTGTCATCAAAGGGTGCTCTTAACCTCACCCTCATACATCTTAGTTACTTTCATCATCATTATCATTTCTATAAATACGTTGACATTTATAACTGTGACTCCAGTGTGTAAAAAAGTGGGGGGGGGGGGTAGGGATAGTATGTAAATGGACTGACTACTCTACCCCACGGGCTAGACTTTTGATTTTGCTATATATCTACATAGAGACCCACCTTTCTTGCTACCTGAGTGAACCCTCCGAATTCACTGGCTATCCTACTGGGTAGCACGCTGACATACCTGCCAACCTACCTACCCCGCCAGGTGGATATCCGGCTTTCTTAGATAACTAAATAGCTACATAGTTCTGTGGCTTGCCAGCTGACTTAATTTCTCAACTACCTAGTTAAGCGGCTGGCTAGTGACCTGACTTAAGATGTGATTTAACTAGCTAGCATTTGGATTGCCCACTGACTTATCTACCTAACTATTTCTTCTATGCAGCTGGCTAGCTAGCTGACTTAACTCGCTGTCTTGACTACTTATCAGGCTGACTTAACTAGATGATTTACCAGCTAGCTACCTCGCTAGCCAGCTGGCTTAACTAGCTGGCCTATTTAGCTAGATATCTAGCTAGCTACCTAGCTGGCCAGCTGACTTAACAAGCTGACAACTAGCTAGCTAGCTGACGTAACTTGCTGACTTATATAGCTAGCTTCCTAACTAGCCATCTAATTTAACAAACTGAAATAACTAGCTAGCCAGATGAATAACCATCCAACTTAACTAGATTTTTAACTAGCTAACCAGCTGGACTGACTTAATGAGTTGACCTAACTAGTTAACCAGCTGGTTGCCAGCTAATTTAACTAGCTGACTTAGAAGCTAGTCAGCTGTCTTGCCAGGTGACCCAACTAGCTGGCTACCTATCTAGCCAGTTGGCTAGCCAGCTGACTTACCTAGCTGACTTGAGCTAGCAAGCTGAATAGCCAGCTCACTTATCTAGATAGCTACCTACGTAGCCAGCAGTCTAGCCAGCTGACTTAACTAGCTGACTTGAACAGCTAG
>NW_007247359.1:1029605-1080680 GCF_000164805.1 Carlito syrichta
GGGGGGGGGGGGGGTAGGGATAGTATGTAAATGGCCTGTGAGCTCCCCTTTCATATAGGTTCTTTTGTTCATGGTCTTTAGGCATAGCACTCCATACTTATTGAACTACCATCGTGGGACCTCCCTGCTCAATGGGCATTTTAGGCTGGTGTCCACCAAGACGCAGTTGAGCCCAAACACTCCTTTAGGCTCTATGCTGGCACCTGGTGTCAATGAGACTGAGTCTCACCATTGCCTTTAAGCATGAAGCCCCAGTCACCTAAACTTCCTTTATGTGAACCTAGTCTTCTTCCTGGCAAAGCTTCTACAACATTTTCACATCACCAAGAATATGAGGTTTCTTATTTCCCCACCATGCTGAGGTATATGGAGCCTGAGAGGCTGCCTAGGCAGGCAATGGCGTTCTCTTGTTCCAAACATGTAAGAGGCACACTTGTGCCTAGCACAATGTTTCTCTGTAGGGCTTCATTTTCCCCAGTCATCAAACTTAAAAGTTGTGTTCCAGACCCAAAGTTCTAGATGATCCCAAACTTCAAATCAGGATACCCCTCTTAGAATATCCTGCTCTCTCTCTCCTTGTCACATTTCTGGGCTCCTCCTTCTGGCCCCCGAGGGAGTTTCCCTTCTATGTGATCAGAAATTTTCTTTAGCTCATAACCTCACTTTTGCCACTCTAAGTTTCCCTTTGTGGTCTTCCCACCAAGGCTTGTTTCTGAGATATAAAATCACAGTTTGGGGAATACCCAGAATAATAGTACTTTCTGTAGCAGCCTGGCTTAGAAGGCTACCTTTCTATTAGAGATCTATTTTGAAACTCAAAGCTAAGAATTATAATCTACATCATTATATTTCAATAAGTGTTGCCTGAGGAATTTTTTTTATTTTAAATTCATCTTAAAATTGCAAAATGTTTACAAGCATGAGAAAAATAAATTTTTCTTCTGAAATATGAGTACATTGCTGACATGTTAAAGAAAAGTACTAATTTTGTAGAAAATTTGTGTGTAGTTTCTACAAATAAGGACATTATTTTATTTTATTTTATTTTTATTTTTACTTATTTTTAAAGTTTTTTTATTATGAAAACATTTTAAAAATACACTAAAGTGAAGAGGTTAATACAATGAACCTACATATATCTAGATTCAGTAGTTTTCAAGATTTTACCTATATGCTTCATTCATTTTTTCTTCCTTTTTCTTTGTTGAAGAACTTTAAAACAAATCCCAGATACCATGTCATTTTACACTTTCATATTCATCTTTAAATATGGATATTCTTGCCTAACCATAATGCCATTATCAAATTTAATAAAATTGACAAATTCTTAGTACAATCTGATTACTAAGTCATAATCAAATTTCCTTGACTTTCAAAAATATCTTTGCAGTTAGTTTGTTGGAATAATGGTCCAACCATAGTCCACATGGTCGTATTTTTCTTTCTTTCTTTTTTTTTTTTTTTTGAGTTGGAGTCTCACTCAGTCGCCCAGACTGGAGTGCAGTGGTGGCTCCCGGCCACCGCGGCCTCGATCTGCTGGGCTCTGGTGATCCTTCCGGCTCAGCCTTCCAAGAAGCTGGAACTACAGGAGCGCGCTACCACGCCTGGCTAATTTTTTTGATTTATTGTAGTGATGAGGTCTTACCTGCCCAGGCGGGTCTCGAACCCGCGGGCTCAGGCAATTCACTCACCTCAGCCTAACAAAGGCGCGGGATTACAGGCTGAGTCACCGAGCCCGGCTGGAAGGACATTATTTTATACTACCACAATAAAACATCAAAATCAGGAAACTAACATATGTTTCTATCATTGAATCCTGAGATTTCACTCATGTTTCTCCAGTTGTCCGAATGATGTCCTTTGTAGCAAAAGGATCAATTTCAGAATCAACTGTGCATTGAGTTTTCACACCTCCATCTTCCCCAGAATGGAACAGTACTTTATTCTTCTTGAATTTCATGACCTTAACACTCTGGAAAATTATAAACCAGTTATTTTGTAGTTGTTCTCTGGCACTTCTGCCACTACCTGCCCTTAGTATTTTTAAGATATTATAGCATCATCTGAAACCATAATTAAGAAAACAAACTCCCATCCAAGTACTAACCAGGCCCAACCCTGCTTAGCTTCCAAGATCAGACGAGATCGGGCGCGTTCAGGGTGGTATGGCGGAAATTCGGTCAGGGTTCTCGCTCTTGCCGCGTCTGCTCAAACCGGCACAGTCTGATCTGGAAATATGGCCTGAATATGTGCCGCCAGTGTTTCCGCCAGTACGTGAAGGACATCGGCTTCATTAAGTTGGATTGGGTGATCTTCTTGAATGGATTATCCAAGCCATCTACACAGTGGAAGCATGCTAGTTCCTTGTACATAAAATAAAAAATTCCTAAAAAAAGAAAAAAGAAAAAGAAAACAGACTCAGATTTCCAGGGGCACATTCTGTCTCCACCCTCCTGACTGTGTGACCTTGGGCAATTTACTTAAACACCCTGTGTTTTGATTTCCTTGTCACTAGAATGAAAGTAATAATTTTGCTTATTTCCTGGGGCTGTTGTGAAAATACTCTGCTTCCAGCATTCACAAAGCCTGAGATATCTGGGAATTTATAACCCCTGGCTGCAGCCATTGCAAATGACTGGTAGATATACTCCCTTTGTTCCCAGTTGGGACACCTTGAGGTGTGGCCTATACTCTAAAGCTCCCCCAAGATGAGACAGACCCCAAGCTCCGGTAATAGAGCCCATGTTACCTTCCCCAGGACCTGTTGACATTGTTTGCTTGGCCTTCCTCTCCTTCTGTCCTCATTTCCCTACTTCTCTTCTGGTCTTTTCTGGGGGCACTTCCTAATAAATTACTTTCTCCTTTCAAGATATATTTCTGGGGAACACAAAGTTAGACAGTTTCCATCATGTAAGAAATCAACTTTGTCTGCCATGTGGAGAACAGACAGCAGATAGACCAGTTCAGAGGCTGCCAGAGTTGTCCGGATTTGATCCACATGGCAAAAAAGTGAACATATGTAGACTATATTTGGAGGTGGAGACTACAGGTCTGGCTTCTAAACAGGGCACAGGGAATAAGGAGGGAAAGAGACAAATCAAGGATGAATCCAAGATATATGCAAACTGTTTCATGCAAGGAACAGAACAGCACTTTAGTTATGGAGAGCTGATATTCTTAGAATCTCAGTTAATAATACTAAACATCGTCAGTAACAAGGACTGTAGACACACAATATAATTTAATCGCTGGTACCACAGTCTCACAATGGGAAATTACAATGCTCTGAATTTAATAGTCTTCATTTTTCAAAGTGAATATTTTGCTTTTGCAATCTCTCACTGCCAACGATGCTCTCGGATTAAAACTGATCAGAGAGTCTTCTTTTATCTAGAAACAAGGCCCTTGGCTATTTACACAGACTGGTTAGCTTTGTCCAACTGAAACAAAGGACTTGCATTCCTCCTCCTCTTATACATTTCAGTTTTTTTGATTACCTCAGAAAGGCTTTCAATTTTTTTCCATTTCAGTAAGGCAGTGATGGTATAAAGAGAAAAAATCGTTGGGGTAGGTGTCAGAAGGCCTAAGTTTCAGTTAACCAGCCCCAGCACTTGGGTAGGTCACTGAACATCTGATTCTTCAGTCCCTCAATTGACTTAATAATTACATTCTGTACATATTTATTAAACAGCTACTCTTTCAGGCTTGGTTATAAATTAGGCATACAGTGATAAAACCATCCTAGTCCTTGGCTTCACAGAGTTTATAGGAGGATCAAATTCCCTATCCCTACCCACAAACAAAATGTATTGCAAAATTAGTAAGGCAGGCAAATGTGCACATTATTAGAATGTAGGTGATTTCTTTATCTATCGTCTTTTAAATGTCTCCATCTGCTTTCTAATATTATTAATTATGATTTGAATGCCTTTTTTATACATTGTGAAGAAATGATCAAGTATGATTGTGAAGGCCCATAATCTCCCATCTGAAACATTTTAGGCTAAATATATTTCAGAATTCAAGTTTTACTTGCATTTTAGGTAATTAGATTCAGATATATTAAGTAATAATCCCAATGGGAACTGGGACATATCCCTGTATTTAACTCAATATTTCTGCAGTGAAACATGAGAATATTCCCACTCAGCAGGATGAATAAAGATATATATATATATGTATATATATATATATGCTTATGTGTATACGTATATATGATATATGAGTGTGTGTGTGTGTGTGTGTGTGTGTGTGTGTGTGTGTGTGTGAGACACACACTCATATACACTCATATACGTTTACTTCCATTTTGGCCATCAAATAAATTTAAAATAAACTGACTTTCGTTCTCAGGTCGATTTTTGGATTTTAGAATTGCATTTAAGAAATGGTGGGTCTATGGTTCACATGGTTTGAAATGAGTAGGACATGGTTTGGGGCTTAAAAACCAAATTTATCAAAGATATTCATTACAATTGCATTTGCTATAATGGTGTTTGACCTATAGGTGACCCAGCTTTATAAATAAACTTAAAGTACCTCCAGGTCCATTAATATTTCATTGATCCGTAAAATACTCCCAAGTACTTATATTTATCAGCCTCAGAGAAAGACTATATCTGATGTAGAAACCACATATACGAAGAAAAGCAGCCCTGTTCTGGTGTCCTGGATCATAATTCACATGAACATTAGGAGTCAGCTATAATATAATTTTTAAGGCCCCAGGAGGGACCAATGAAAGCTGGCATGACAAAATTGGACCATGCCATATGGTAGGTAGACTTTTCCCATGTCCAAGATTGCAATTTCTGGAGCCATCTCTTTAAAATGCACGTTGGAGTCAGTGACAGTCATTTAAAGCCCCCCAGCGGCTTCCCATGGCACCTGGAAGCAAGACCAAATTCCTTATCTTGGTTTGGCTACCTACGACCTCATCTCTCTCCATTTCTCCTGATGCTCCAACCACCTGGCCTTGTAATTTACAAAGCTCCCACCCACCTCCACACCTTTGCCCAGCAATTCCTCCTGCCTGAAAGTCTTGACCAGGCTCCACTCTTCCCCCAGATGGCCCCTCCTTGTCATTAGGTTTTAGCTTCAAGGTCACCCACACAAAAAGATCCTTGACCCCACCTTTATCTGGTGACTCTTTATCCCATCACCCTGTTCATTTTCTTCAAATCATTATCACCCTGAAACTATGGTTTAATTCATTTTTGAATTGTTTTATGTGGTTGTATTGCTTAGAATCTGGTCTGGTGACTGATTTGTGCCAGTTCTTAGTTTAGAAAGGTGAATGAGTGAGGACACAGAGGTCAAAGCCATTGAAAGGAAGATTTGATGCTACTCACAGTTTCCCTAGAAGCAAGAGGCACATCCTACAGGACTGCAGAGAGAAGTGCCAGTCATGGTCAGGAGACAGAAAGAAGTGACGAGGGAGGAGAACTTAGTGGAGTTTCCATAGGAGAAGCAAGACAGGGCAGGGTGAACAGCTTAGGACTGGCTAGTTTGAATACTTCTGGTGGGCTCTAGGCCATGGAGCTGTCCCTAGTCATCAGGTACCTGGCCCTGAGTTGGTTTAGAGTAGGGGAAATATAGGCTTGATGTGTGAGAGTTAGACACAGGAGAGGGTTCAGAGTATGAACTGTGGATCACAGGAAAGATACACACAACCTTGGTCATTAGTTGGCTTTGTAATTAATGGATGACAAACAGACAAACTCAGAATCTAAGAAAATGCAGAACGATGGCACATAGCACCAAGACCAAAAATAAGAGTGTTTTAAATAAGATGAAAGTTTATTTCTCACATTCATGAAATAGGATCAAAAATAGCAAATTCAGAACCAAGAAAGATGGTCACCCTATGGGGTAAACAGAGAACCGATGCCCCTGTCTTTCTGCTTCACCATTTCAGCAGAAAGTTGCCTTCTTAAGATCACTTCACATTAGTGTCCTATGACTGTTGTAAGGAATTACCACTACCTTAGTGGCTTAAAACCACCTAGGTTTATTATTGTACCATCCTGGAGGTCGCAATCCAAAATGAGTCTTATGAGGCTTATTAAAAAGGTGTCAGCAAGATTCTGTTCTTTCTAAAGGCTCTGGGGGAAGAAATCAGCTCCTTATCTTCTCAGCTCCTGTGACTACCCACATTTCTGGACTCATGGCCACTTCCTCCACCTTTAAAGCACATCACTCCAGCCTCTGTTTCCACCATCCCACCACCTTTTTCAGTCTTCAATCCACTTGACTCCCTCTTCTAGGAACCCTTCTGATGATTTGAACCTAGATAATCACTCTGTCTTAAGTACCTTAACTTAATCACATCTGTAACCGTTTCTTTTGCCAAGTAAGGTGATATATTCACAGGTTTGGGGGATAAGGCTATGCATATCTTTGCGGCGGCGGGGGGGAGGCAGCATTATTCTGTCTACCACACATCTCATTCTCCAAAGTAGCAACTATAACTGAAGGCATCACATACTCACTAGGTAGCAGAAAGAGGAAGCAGTGGAAAGTATCTTCACCTCTGCCTGCTTTAAGGAGCCTTCCCAGAATTCCCTGCAGCACTGTCTCTTATGTCTCCAGTTAGATTTAATCACAGTGCCATATTCCAAGGAAACACAAGAGAGCAAAGGAAGTGTAGATTTTACTCCAGGGGGTATTGCCCAGCTCAAAATGAAGGTTTGTTACTAAGGAAGAAGTGGGAATAGATATGTGGAGGCCCCCAGCAGTCCACACTACACTCCCCACTGAAATGTGTGTGTCATGGTTGTCAAAATTGTGTTCCTCTGCCAGCTGTTCTTTTCCACCAAGCTTCGATAGCACCTGGGACCCAGCTGGTCCAGGGTATGGGCTATTGAAGTGTGAAGCTCTTCCTCCTAGAATCTAAGCTCCCAAAAGGCAGGACTGTGTCTTTCATGTTCACTTCTTATCCCAGTACCTGGTGCCCCGCAGGCTTGCAACAGCTGTTGATTGAGGAAGGGGTCTGATGTCGTGATGTCTAGTGCAGAGATTTCCAAATGGAGGAATTTTTGGTCTCCATGGGGCATATGTCCAGAGACATTTTTGGTTGACATACAAGGACAGAGGTGCTACTGGCATCTAGTGCATAGATGCTGGGGATGCTGCTAAACACTCTACAATGCACAGGACAGCCCTTGCCACAGAGAATTATCTACCACTAAATGCCATAGCACCAAGGTTGGGAAACTCTGTCCTATGATAAGTGTCAAAAAATCTAAATTTGTTTTAAAATGGCCATCATGAACTCGCTGCTAGGATTCCTGGTATAGACAGAGCCTCGCTGTCCTCACGTTAGAATTTGAACTCTAGTCATCAAAGAAATGCAAATTAGCCGGGCTCAGTGGCTCAACCTGTAATCCCGCGCCTTTGGGAGGCTGAGGTGAGTGGATTGCCTGAGCCCGCGGGTTCGAGACCCGCCTGGGCAACGAGACCTCATCTCTACAATAAATCAAAAAATCAGCCAGGCGTGGTAGCACGTGCCTGTAATTCCGGCTACTCGGAAGGCTGAGGCGGAAGGATTGCCAGAGCCCAGCAGGTCGAGGCTGCGGTGGCTGGGAGCGGCCACTGCACTCCAGTCTGGGCAGCCGAGTGAGACTCCAACTCAGAAAAAAAAAAAAGAAATGCAAATTAAAACCACACTGAGATACCACCTAACTCCAGTCAGCATGGCCATCATCAATAACTCAAAAAACAACAGTTGCTGGAGAGGATGCGGGGAAAAGGGAACACTTCTACACCATTGGTGGGAGTGTAAACTAGTGTAACCCCTGTGGAAAACAGCTTGGTGATTCCTAAAAGATCTAAAAATTGACCTTCTATACAACTCTGCAATCCCCCTACTGGAAATATACCCAAAGGAACTCAAGTCACTTTTTGAAGAAGATACTTGCACATGCATGTTTATGGCGGCATTTTTCACAATAGCAAAAACATGGAACCAACCATGTTGCCCATTGAAAGAGGACTGGATAAAAAATGTGGTACATATACACAATGGAATATTATTCAGCCATAAAGAAGAGCAAAATTAGGAACTTCACAGCAACTTGGATGGACTTAGGGTCTATAATACTGAGTGATCTACCGCAGAAACAAAGAACTGAGTATCACATTTTCTCACTCATAAGCAGAACTTGAACAATTATTGTAATACTACAAGAAAGGGATTGGGACATCCTCTTTCAGGTCTCCTCCCGCTGTGGGAGCTTTTCTGTCTTTTTAATAAATCCTTCTGTCAAAAAAAAGAGAAAGGGATTGGCAATAGTGGGAAACTGCCAGGAGGGGGAGCACACCTCATCAACAAGGGTACCTGCATAATGAACATTTGTATACCTAAACTCAAATTGTACCCGCATCTTTAAAATCAAAAATTAAAAAAAGAAGAAGAATTTGAACTCTGTGGGTGAAGCATAAAGTCCACTGTGACTCAGCTGTGACCTGCCCATCTTGTGTCATGCCTTGTGGACTCTCCACGCCCACCTTGCTGGAGCAGGTCACCAAACATACCTCCCATCCATGAACTACTTTGCTTAGTACACACACCTCTCTTGACTCATCCGTTTCTTTTTTAAAATGTCTTTTAAGTACCAGTGCAAGGGCCATTTTCCTTTCGAAGACTTTTTCTAAAATCTTCTCATCTTTCTATTAGGGAGGATCATGTCCTTGCCTCCATTCCCATAACACCTTCATCATGGCGTATTATTTTTTTACTGATGTATTTAGTTACCCAGGACTACTGTGTTCAAAATACTATAAAATGGGAGGCTTAAAACAACAGAAATGCATTGCCTCACAGTTCTGGAAACTGGAAGCCCAAAATCAGGTTGTCAGCCAGGCCATGCCTTCCCTGAAGGCTCTAAGGGAGGATCCTTCCTACCTCTTTCAGATTCTGGTAGCCCTAGGGGTTCCTTGGCTGTGGTATCATAACTCCAGTCTTTGTTTCCATCTTTACGTGGTTATTATATACCTAGGTGTCTTTCTTCTTCTTATAAGGACACAAGTCATATGGCATTAAAGACTCAGCCTACCCTAGTTTTACCTCCTCATAAAAATTATATTTGCAACAATTCTTCTTCCATATAAGGTCACATTTTAAGGTACTGGGTGTTAGGACTTTAACATGTATTTTCAGGAGACACAATTCAACACATAACAACTTGAATATTAATAATCAAATGTGTTGGTCTTTAAAAACACAGCAAGAGAAAGCCCACCAAATAGGCTTAAATAAAAGAAGAAAATTCACTAGTTTACAGGCTTGGACGTCCAAGGGGATACACATAGCTTCAGGCGTAGCTGGATCCAGGAACTCAAAATGCCATCCAAGGAGCTTGGTCTCTGTCAGCCTCTAAACTCCATGCTTAGCCTCATTTTCTTTTATTTATTTATTTATTTTTTATTATGATGTTGTGGGGTACAGTTAAGGGTTAGGTATACAATTATGTATCATTCAGGCACCCTGTTGATATGAGGTGTTTCCCCATTCCCAGACAGATATTTGCTGCTGTTAATCCCATCTCCCCCTCCCCATAGTTTCCCAGTACTGTCAGTCATTTTCTTATAGTATTGCATTGGATGTTTAAGGTCCATTATATGAGTGAGAACATGTGATACTTGGATCTTTGTTTCTGTGAGAGGTCACTCAGTATTATAGACTCTAGTTCCATCCAAGTTGCTGCGAAATTCATGATTTTGTTCTTTTTTATGGCTGCCTAGTATTCCATTGTGTATATGTACCACATTTTTTTAATCCAGTCCTCTTTTGATGGGCAGCATGGTTGTTTCCAGGTTCTTGCTATTGTGAACAATGCTACGATAAACATACGCGTGCAGGTATCTTTTTTATAGAGTGATTAGCCTCATTTTCAACAAGGTTTCTTCATGTGGTAGCCCCCAGAAATTGTGGATTTACATTATTCACAATTCCCTATGAGATGCAGGTATAGTGGATAAGCACTTGTCTTCCTCTGGTTTCTGCCAAGTGTATGATTGCATATTATCACAATACTTGGGGTCAGGTGGCCATGTGAAGCTATTGCTGAGCAATTGGCTCAGCCTGGTCACATGCCCATCCCTGGAGCCGGGGATGGAAATGGAGTCAGGTCTTCTGTACAACCTATGGCCTGAGAATAGGGAAGAAGAGTGAAACCATGAAAATGAGAAGGCAGAACAGATATCGATAAGTCAGCAAAGGTTTACTGCTGATAATCTCTGTCCCTTCTTTCCAGCGAGATGCTAAGCATGTTGATGTGAAACATGTCTTCTGTCTTGTTTGATTCTGTGAGGAGCAACACCAGGTAGAGTGCCTGGCACACAGTAGGTTGTCATTAAATGTTTCTCATGTTGAACTAAGATTTTATTTCTTCTGCTACTTTGCTGGCCCTCCATAAGCATCTCCTCCTTTCTTTTTGTGTAAGAGTCATGCATTTCTCTTTAAGGGCATCCTTCTTTTCTTATCGGTGAAAATTGTAAGCTATTCTAAATATAAATTTTCTTTCCTCCTTTCCCAAAAGTATGACCATACTGTTGATGAAGAAAGAATTACTAGGTAAAGCTACATGGCTGTTGTGACTGTGCTGACAACCTATCTAAATTTCCACCTTTCTCCTAAGGTTCCCACCAAAGTCCTCAGGAGATGTACAATTGACAAGTAAGAATATTTTCTCCCAAAAATCTCAACCATTTATTTTCTGCCATTCTCATGTCACCCAATGAACAGATGTTTGTCAAAGAATAAGTCAACAGCAATTGGGTTCAGCAGCTTTTGCCAACAGATCATAAAAGGGTTTGTGATTTTAATCAAAGTTTGTTATCTGCCCAAAACTTAAGAAATACACTTCTGTCAAAAGGAAATGTAAGCATCTAAAAGTTACCTAGCCCAGGAGCAACCAGGGTGAACTCTGCATCCAAAAAGAAAATAAAAATCAATCATGACAATTATTTTACTAAATTATTTTAAGCCGCAGTGTTTTGTGAAGGCTCAGGTAAATGTCGACTGTCACACCAACAAGCGTTGTTGTTCCCACCACTGACCTTTTCCTTGTTAAAATGCATGTCAATATGCAAAATAGAAGTGTTCTGAATCAGAACCGAATGCACTCTCCATTTCTGGAGGTTCCCAAAATAATCCGTAGGAAATGGAATCCAAGGGACAATTCGCTTTTACTAGAGACATGTACAAACAACCCTTAAAAATGGTCTTGTCTGAAGCTTTGGTCCTTCAGTTTGTCAGACCCTGTTTCAATAGACTCAGACCTGAGCTTGCGTCAAAATAAGATGCAGCAGATGTCCTGACAGCAAAACATCCCAAAATATCTCATTTATGCAGAGGTCACATCTCTGCCAACTTCCATCATCTAGAATGAACTGGAAACCCAAGTAAAAGCAGAAGGAATGAACCCCTGCACGGCCAAAATAGATGTGGCTAAACTGAAGCGCATTGCTGATGAGAGAGCTACAATCAGAACTTACGAACTCTCATGTAACCATTCATAAAAATCTAAAATCACAGTGTATCCATCAAGGGCCTATCAGAAATCAGATGGCACACTCAGATTGGGATAATTCGAGGGCAGTTCAGTCAAGGCACTGTTTATAAAAGGTGTTTGAAGTAGGGAAATAAAAGGAGCTGTTACCATCTCGAAGTCTGAGGGGACAGAGAATAAATTAGTTTCCAGAATCAAAAACAAAGAGCTGCCTGGAAAAGAGTGTCTGAAGAGGGATGGTAGCCATCAAGGAAATAATCAGCCAAGGCAACACCACCGGAAGTAAGTCTGAAAAGCAAATATCCCCACTTTCTCTCTCCCCTCTTGTTTCTTGCTAGCTTGCCAACTAAGGACTGGAGACCAGGAGAGCCAGCTGGTGCAGCCCCTAAAGCTCAGCCTTGTGGTCCACAGGGGGATGGGAGATGGGAGCAAGGGGCTCTGCTAGGGAGAACAGAGATGATGGGCACCCTTGATTGACCATTGTGGGTTTCCAGAAGCAATGCTTGCCAGATGCAGCACACAGCCATGCCCAGAAATGAACATCTGACAACCATAAAGAAGAAATCCATTTTTCTTGCAGATATCAAGATATTCCAATACATAAACAGGAGCTTTTGCAAATTTCATTTGAAGAGTCCAAATTATCTTCTTAGAGGAATTCAAATCAAAATCATATGGAATGGGACCATTTAGAATTGAGCCTCAATGCTCCATGGTGCCAGAAGACATCCCTGTAGTGCAGATAGCTCAATAATGTAATAGTAAGTAGTCCAGAAAAGCTTGTTTAAAACTTCATGAACTTATCTTAAGCAGGTAGAGACAGGTTTGGGATATTTTTATAAGTTCTTTTTTCCCATCGTGGTTGAAATTTATTTGCTACTCACAAAACACAATAATAATAGTTATTTTATTGAGTTCTTACTATGCACCAGGAACTTTGCAAACAAACATGACCTCAGCCTCATCCCAGCCTTATGATTAATATGATTATTTTGCACATGGCAGTTAAGTGATGTGCCCAAAGTCCCACAGCCTGGAAGAAACAGTGCCAGGTTTAAACACAGGCAGTCCAGATTTAGAGCCTGTGCTCCTAGTCAGGTACACAGCCTATCTAGCCCAGGCTTACAGCACCTGCTATGTGTAATCACAATGCTCAGGAGATAATTTTTTGAGAAAAGAAAAGAAAGAAAGAAACACTTTTGTGGCACTTCAATGAGTCTATACTACAGAAAAAGCACATGAGAACATGTGGCACATATCTATTATTGTGCGACAAATTACCACCAATCAAATCATAGCTGAATATAGCCCCATTCATGAGCTCTCCGTTCAGTTGATCAGAAGTCCAGGCATGGCATAGCTGGGTTCTGTGCTCAGGATCTTACAAGGTTGAAACCAAGGTGCTGGTAGAGCAGTATTCATGTATGGAGGGTCTGGGGAAGGATTCATTTCCAAGCTCATACAGAATTCAGTTCCTTAAGGACTGAAGTCTCCATTTTTTTGCTGGCTGTTGGCCGGAGGCCACTTACAGCCCATAGAGCCCACCCACACTACTTGTCATGTGACCCCTTCTGTCTTCACAGCTGGCATTGGAGAATCTTCCTCATGTCAAATCCCTCTCATTCTTTGAATCTCTCCAGGAAGAACACAGTCTCTTTCAAGGGCTCACCTGATCAGGTGAGGCCCACCCAGAAAAATCTCCCTATCTTAAATTCAACTAATTATGCATCATAATCACAATGGGAAAACCCTTTTTTCCATAGAAGTGATAGCTCATCATAGTCACAGGATCCTCCCACATTCAAGAGGAAGAGATTACACAAAGGTGAGGGTCACTGAGGGTCATCTTAGAATTCTGACTACAACACCTGGCAGCACTTGGCACGAGGCATTGACATAGGATGATGACTAATTAGTATGGAGCTGGCCCACATGACCTTATAAGCAATACTATATATATATATATATATATATATGTCGTTAATGAGCCTTGTAACCCTAGAGTCAGACTACAGCAGTCCTCCCTGGGCTCAACCTCTATTATTCAACATGTTTAATTTCTCCAAACCTCAGAGAAGTTTCTCACTCTGATGTCAGATAAACAATATACTTCATATGACTGCTGTGAGGAGCAATGATTAAATCCATGTGGCTGCCTAGTACAGCACCTGGCAAGGAGCAGGCATTGAGTAATCTTAGCTATTAGAATTAATATGAACATTTCTGTTAATATCTTTATTGCTATTCATATTTGAATTATTTAGCTAGGATTAAAATCAGTCTAGACTGAATTCATAGCACAGCTGAGAAAATCTCCATCACTTTTGCGGTATAACATGGATTCTGGGAACAATAACCCTGATCACTGATGCATCAGTTCACGAATAAATACCAGTGACTCCTGGCAAGAAAAGAACAAGAACATTCCATATTCCAACTCCATTTACAAGACAACTTATGGCTCTTTATAGATTCCTTAGACAAGAAGAGCACAAAGACTTCCAGAGAGACAAGACTGAGATATTCTAACACATGTATGGATGGGAACATTTATAAGATTCTTCAAAGCATATAGTCCTCACCCAGAGCAGAGAAGCAACTGGAAAAAAAAAAGTTCCCCCTCCTCCCATCTATCTAAGCTTTATCAAGCTTCTATTTTGCATTCACTTTAATTTAAACAACACTGTATGTCAGGCTGAGTCCTACAAGGTACAACTCATTCCAGCCCCTTTTGTTTCATTACTCAAGAGAAGGCTCTTAAGGAGACAAGGTGTGGAGACTGTTTCATCATTGGCGATCATGTCTTTTCTAGAAGCATCACCCTCTTTAAGTGGTGAGAGACAAAGAAGTATTTTCTGATTTTGTTTCAAGCAGTGGCCTTCAAAGTGGAAAATAATCAGAAAAAATACAACATCAGACCTTCTATTTATACTTATTTTCATACTAAAAATAAGAAAGAAATTAAATTCTGTTATGTTTTAATAAGCAGCTTGACCCTTGTCTCACTCGCTCTGTGTTGGTTACATATGGTATTGCAGAAATTCTGAGAGAAAATGGGAATTCTACAACTCAGAGGAATTCGGGGTGGAGGAGCCCATGGAATTTCTACTGTCTGAAGCCTACAGCTTACTGAGGTTTCCTGCAATGAACACGTGTCCAGGAACATGTGCTTATAGAATGCATTATCTCATCTTAACTACAGAAGCTCTCACAGAAAGGACTAGTGGCTTAGGATTCCTGCAAAGCAATCTGAATGGAAGGAAAGACCAACAATGCCAGCATCTGCATACAACAAGGAAATGGCAGAGCTGGAACTTCTCCCACTCCTTATAGGAGCTTTTTATCAGTTATGTTGAGATGTAAAAAATAGTAGTGACCAACTCAGATCTGTCAAGAAATCAAACAAAAAAAAATGAAGTTATTAAAAAGATTATGTAAAACATACATTTACATTTGTAGTCATGGTCTGATATGAACACTGGAACATAGTCTCTAGAAATAGAGGGAACTTGTGTTTTTTCATGATATTTTCTCATATTCTTAGTCTGGCATAGAGTAGGTATTCCATAAATATCTATTAATAAAAACTGAATCTATAATGATGAATAGGGCAAATTATGTTTTCTGGAGATGGCCTCAGTACTGTCTCCAATCCCACAGTGCCTACAGTGCCATCTTGCTACCCCCTTTTCAAGAGGTGTAGGCTAATTCCTCAGTCTTGGAACCAAAGCAGGCTTATAACAGCACGATGGGTAGATTATGACAGAAGAAATGCTATGTGACTTCTGAGGCTAAGTCAGGAAAAGCCACACCACTTCCCTATCTGCTTCTCTGATTTGCTTCATTGAAGACTTGCAATGCAAGAAGTCCAGCTATGCTGAGACCACCATGGAGGAAGAGTCACATGAATACACTGGCCAACAGCCCCAGCTGAGCTCCCAGGGTTGCCAGCCATATGAATAGGAAAATGTGGGTGCCCTTCAGGTGACTGTAACCTCAGCCAACACCAGAATGTACAAGAGAAACTCCAGGTGAGAACCAGCCATCAGGGCCCTTCCCTAATAACTGACCCAGAAATCAAGAGTAAAAAAAAAAAATTGTGAGTTTAAAATCACTAAATGTGGGTATAATCTGTTACGTGGTACTAGGTAACTGAAACAACGGACTTTATCCCAAATATATGAGATGCCTTAAGATTTTTTTAAAAAATAGTATGTCATCACAAGTCATAAAACATGAAAAACTAAGCATATAATTCATTTATATTACTCATTTTATTTCCCAAGTGTAGAGAGTTTTCTGTACTACTAATGAATAAAATAATAAGATTACAAGTCATTTATTTTAGTTTTATCTTACCCATTTGTAAAAGACCAAATGTTTGTGCCCATTCCAATTTCGCATCTTGAAATTCTAACAAGCCCAGTGTGATGGTATTGAGAGACAGAGGCTTTGGTAGGTAATTGGGTCATGAGGGTGGAACCATCATGAATGGGATTAGTGCCCTTAGAAAGGGGACCCAAGAGAGATTCTAGGTCCTTTCTGTCATGTGAGGACACAATGAGAAGTTGACAATCTGCACTTAGAAGAGAACCCTCACCAGAACCCGACACACCTGCACTACCACACTCAGCTAATTTTTTATTTTTATTTTTGTAGAGATGTGGGTCTTGCTATGTTTCCAGGCTGGTTTCAAGCTCCTGTCCTCAAGTAATCCTTCCACCTCAGCCTCCCAAAGCATGGGATTACAGGCATGAGCCACCACCTCCAGCCCTTTAAAAATATCTTAAAACTGGGGTGCATACTTAAATTGCTAGCCAACGAGAAATGAACAAAATAAATCAAAGCTCACCCAACATTCTGCAAAAAATGTTAAGGGGTTTTTGGACTCCTGTCACCCAGGCCTTGGTCTCACTTTAAGAAATTCCATCTTGTGTACTGCAAGACGCAACACACACAGTGCTCACGTGCAACCTATGTTGCGGTTGCCAGATCTCTTATATTCAAATCCCTGCTCTGCTTCTCGCTCTCTCTGTGCGTTTAGGCAAATCACTCTAACCTCTTTCTGAGCCTCAGTCTTCTGATCTGTAAAAAGGAGACGAGACATTTCATAGGGTTCTTGTGAAGATCAAAGGAAAACATTTCTGTAAAGAACCTCCTTGGCATAGTATGTGGGTAGCAGAGTCACCACAAGTAGTCAACACTCGATAAACACCAGCTGTCATCTTCATTCTCATTATCTTGAGAGGAAACCGCCAAAGAAGACAAGAAAGACAGCAGGTGAAGCCTGAAGTGAGGTCCTGTAACAGACGCCAAGTGGTGGTCCTCCGACCCAAGTGGGAAAGGTGCTCAGTTTTGCAAGGAGAAAAGTAATAATCACAATTTCTCAGTAAAAGGTCTCCAGACATATCAGTTGTCACAGGATTCAATGTCAGATACTGAAGCAACTGGGTAGGTAGAGCAGAGAAGGGAAAAAAGACCTTATTCCAAGCTTTGGATACATTCAAGATATGATGCTCATATTTTATTTTTAGAAGATGAGAAAAGGATCCTCCAGACTTTGTTTGGATGGGAATCATAAACCCACAGATGGAACTCTTGGGATCCACCTCCAAAGGTGCTTAGGTCATTTTTTCCTGCTTATCTGCAAGCCTCTGCCCACTATGGCTTACCTGTAGTCATCTCTTGAACAGAGTAAATAATGTCGTATTTCTGTAAGATAAAATGCCACAGTAGGGAGAGAAGTGGAACTCCCAAGAGAGAGACTTTAATTTGGGGAAACTCGGATTGGTTTCATGAATTTTCTCTTTAAGGGCAATTTGACTCTGGTGATTAAGGAGAAACTTCCATAGTCATATGTCATGTGAGGGTTGTATCCTTTTTTTCCCAATGTGAGAGCTGGTTTGAATATTTCTAGCCAGCTAATGAAGAAGGTGCAGAAATAAAGTTGGATCATCACATCTCATTGGGATGGACCAGGTATCTTGAATTTGTCACTGTTTTTAGCCATAGTGATTATTTTCTAGAACTTTCTATGAGAATCTTGAACACAGAATGGCCTGAACAATGGCTGTCTCACCATAGATCTGGTTATCATCTAAAACCTTCACTGGTTTTTTTTTTTTTCTAACCCACAGGAATGTGAAGTTACCCCCATTGTAACGAGATCTTAAATCATATAAAAATGTAAACATATTGCTTAGCAAAGGAAGTAAGAAGACAAACAATAGACTAGAAACAATATTTGCAACACATGTTTCAGACTTACTATTAAACCTTAAATGCAAAGAATTTCTACACGTAAGAAAAACAGCAACATCCTCTTAGCTAAATGATCAGTTACAGGAGAGGAAATTCAAATCATCCTAAAGCACCAAACAACAATAACAACAGCAAACTGCAAGTATGTTTTAGGAAAAATGAAAATATATAATTTCTATAAATAGAATGTTTTAAAAGTACCTACTGACTGTCAGTCATCCTCTAGCTGTTGTCAAATATTGATTTAATCTTCAAAACATTCCAGTTGTTGAGTCAACACTCCTAGTCATTTGCACTTTAGTTTGAAATATCATCATGAGCCAATTCTGTTTCCGAGGGAGATTCTTCTGCAGTACAAGGGAATTTTGTCTGAAGGAGAGGTTTTATTTGGGATTTTTTTGGCAGCAAATGTCAAAATCTAATTTAATCTGATTTAAGCAAAAAGAGGTCATTATTGTCTTACATATCATGAAATTTTATGTAATAAACCTACCTCACTGGGCTAGACCCAGCAATTCCAAGACTACACCAGAATTCTTTCTCCTTTTATTTCTCATCTCTGCTTACCTTGAAATTGATTGTATTTTCTGGCTGACTCTCTCTTCATAGAAAGAATACCATGATTTCAACATACTTTGTAGCCCTAGTGAAAAGATGGCTTCTTGTTCCCAATAGACCCCATTAAAGTACCTGGTATTATCAGTGGCCACATTTAGGTCAGTTGTCACACCCAGAGTCAGGGAGAAGAAGACATATCCATTCAAACCCCATGGATTAGTATGAAAGAGGTATGGTTTATCAAAAGAAAATTTGAGATGTTATCATCATCGGAAGGTCTGCTAGACCTTACCACCATCAGACCCTGTTGTTCAGGGAAGTAAGCAACATGTATATGTTTCAGGAGATAACAAGAGGGAGTCGTTTGGGCCATGGAGTCCCCCAGACTCTCAGAATCCATCCAGTAGAACAAAGCCTGCTATGTGTTGAATATAGATATGAAAGAAATTGAGGAGCCCCAGAAAGCCAGAAGGTCACACAAGGATAGTGGAAACATCTGACCTGCTGATTCAAAATCTACATTTGGAATGCCCCATGGAATCTTGCACTCTTTGAGAGTTTGACAGCCCTGAAACGTGAGGTCTGTTAAAAAGGACATGCCTGCTACATCTGCCCACAAACCTAGAAGCTTGAGAAAAGGGCATTAAAGGCAACACTTATGGATGTGGGTTCTGGAACCAGATTATGGCAGTCTCCCTCCTGCCCTACCTACCACCTGTCAGCTTGTGATATGTGGACGTGATTGTTTCATTTCCTCATCAGGAAAGCATAACTGGTTACCAATGGCCTGGACTTCTGGTCCACACTGCATGAGACAGTGTTTTCTTCAAGAGTTGCATAATGGAGCAGTTAAGAGGGTGGGGAATAGGACCCACTCCCTGGGAAGAGTCTGCTCATCAGTTAGCTGAATTCGGGCAATTTATTAACTGCTCTGAAGTTGTTTCCCTGCCTGGGAAGAGGTAACATTGATGATAGTAGTTGCCTCCTACTTTCTTTGGTGAGATTAACATCACAGGTGTTCTGCACTGTGCTGACAGGTAGAAAACAAGTAGCTACTGGGACTGTAGGGCTGCTTCTCTCATTCGGATGCAAGTTTCATGAGGATAAGGATTGCTTCTATCTTAATTGAGCTGTAACTTGTGCCTGGCACATAATAAATGTTCAATTCAATGTCACCTCAGCTTTCAGTCTTCTCTTTTACAACTTCCTATATTTCCCAATTTTCCCGATTGGGATTTCATATTCAACACATGGTTATCAAGCACCTATTTTGTTTCAAGTATTCATTTTCACTCTGGGAGCAAGGAGGGCAAAGCAGCTACTCTTGGGAGCTCCGGTCGCCCTGGAGAGAGGGAGGGGGATTGTACGTCAGGTGGTGGTTAGGTTCAAGAAAGAAACCAAGTGCTGTGATGACAGGGAGTTGAGGGGTGAGAAGCTCAAAGTGTGTGGTCTGAGAAACCTCTTGAGAAGGTGTTTTGTGGAAAGATGGGAAGGAGACAGCCATGGAAAGGGCTAGCAGAAAAGAATTCAACATGGAAGTACTGAGGTGGAGTTACAGGTTAAATTGTGTCCCCATAAAGATATACCTGTACATATGACCTTATTTGGACATAGAGTATTTGTAGATGTAATCAATTTGTGTCCTGCCCACTTCCAGTAGGGCCTAATCCAGTGACCAGCATTTTTATAAGAAGAGGAGTAGCGATCTAGAGACACACAGGGAGGCAGAGATTGGTATGTGTCCACAGGCCAAAGAATGAGGAATTGCCAGGAGCATCAGGAGCTTTGAGAAAATAATGGAATAGATTCCCCTTGAGTCTTCAGAAGGAGTATGTTCATACCAACACCTTGATTTCAGACTCCAAGCCTCCAGAACTGTGAGAGAATAAAGTTCTCTTTATTTTTAGCTACACAGTGCTTGGCACTTTGTTACAACAGCCCCAGGAAACTAGTACAAGTTGAAATAAACTTGGCATGTTCAAGGAACCTGAAGGAAGAGCTGTGACAGCAGACTGCAGGGGAGAGAGTCAAGAAATGAGGGTAGATCGTGAGGAAGAGGTAGGCTCTGCAGGAGATGATGAGCCCCAGGGAACACTGCCAGCTCCTCTGCCTCTGCCTGGGAAGCCAGGGAGAAACAATAAGTGGACAGCACATTATTTGATTTATGTCTTTCAAAATCACTCCTGCACCTATGATATGGGGGCACATGACAAGGCAGGAGGACCAGTGGACCTGGAGATGGGAGAGAATGGGATGGTGTTATGACCTTGGTAGCAGCTTCCTTTACACCCCAAAGGGAAGGACCATTGACGGAGTTAAGTGTGCCCAGAAGCATTCTGTGGAACCAGGAGTTGCTCAGGAAGCATGGAGGGTGCTCATTTTTCTTGACCCTCCAGATCTTTCTACCTCAAACCCTAATCTGCCATCTTTCTCCCATTCTACATTTACTAATAATGTTCCAGAAGCGAGGCATATATTTTCTATGACTGTGGATTGTGGATGGACACATACATGTATACATACACATTTTGTGCATTACCCTAAATGCATGGGGCATATTTAAGGGAGAAACAAGCACCAGTCCCTACTACGTAGTTAGTCTATGTTTTCTCCTTCTCTCCCTAAGCATGAAAATTCTGCATTTTGTATTTTTCTCCCCACTGTGATCATTCTGTTTTTTGTGGCTGTGTATTAGTTACCCTGGCAACATGGTAGACCTAGATTTGATTGGCCAGGTTGTCAGGTTCATTGTGAGAGCCAGGGGCCTAGTTTTCAAGTTTTGAGCACTAGACGTGTGTGCATGTTTACCAGAGCTGCACAGACAAGCTTGATCAGGAAAACCTGACTGAGCAGAACTTCTGCCTCCCCTCTGCCTGCTGGGGGACCTTTCCTCCACCTTCTGTGTGAATGTCCCTTGCATTGCTTTTGAAAGATGCAAGAGCTCATCTATATCTTTGAAATATCTGTTAGAAAATGTGCTTAGCACTACTATGTTCAGTCCATGGTGCAGAATGTATTTATTTGTAATGAGAAATTAATTCTCAGAGAAGCTTAGGGAAAATGGTCCAATTGCTGGACCTTGGGATTAGAACTTATTACGCAGACTTAACTTAGACTCGTGGTGCAATCTTGAGTAAGTCACAAACTCAGCCAAATGCTTCATTTTCTGTAAGTAAATTTCATTCATAAGGAAAGAACCTTATCTTAAGAATGAGGTCCTAAGAGCATAATACACTGAAGATTTAAACTTGGATAAAATTGTAGTCTAGATCTGCCAACACTATTGAATCATTTATTTAATCAATTTATCAGATGCATGGTTTACTTATTAAAGTCTGGCTCTATTCATTTACCAATTACCTAGGAAAAAAAAAACAAACCCCTATCTACAGCAAAAAATCTTTATTAACCAATGAATAAATAATTCCAACACAGAGTAAAATTAGGTACAGACCAATGCCTTAAAAAGTAATAGCTATATTTTTTTATTTGTGCAAATTCCTAGGTAGCCTGTACCTGGCTCACTTTTTTCAATTCTTTTGTTTTCAAAAGAAGCATATCACTGAAGCCTGGCTTTACCACACACTCTGTATCTGAACACATTATATTTAACCATACTATATAGCCAGCATACTCTTAATATAGATGTAAGTCATTGGCAAGCAGTCATTTTTCACCTGGGTCAAGTGTTATAGTATGTTCAACTTCAGTAAAGTTAACATTTAGGCTGTCCAATTTAAAGAAGAAGGAAAAAAAAGTCTGAAGGGAAAAGAGATAAGACTCACATTCCAAATATTCTTCCAAAAAAGATGATTGCATAGTAATAATTGATTCTCTGCTAAAGTTATTTTTAAAAAGTGAAACTCCAAAAACTCACACACCTCCCAAGATAAGCTGCTGATTGTGCACAGAGCAACATGAGATTATCAGAATATCATCAGAAAACCACCCCTCCTTCAGGGTTTAGCCAATAAAACAAGTGGTATTAGCTTTCAAGCATCACATGCTTCCTGAGATACCTTGTGTGGTTGGATTTTGTAAGTGAGCCTTGTTTGCAAGATGATCAGTAGTGCATACAGATTCAATGTTGTTTATAAATCTGCTAATTTGCTTGCATATAGCACAATGACATAGCCTTAGATTTATGAGGAGTGTTAATTTGCTAAGCATAGATATTTGAAATATACCACAATTGTACAGGTCTTTGTTAGCTTGTCTTTATTGTCTAACATGCTGGTAGCCCCCTAAAATGGAAATAACCTGGGACTCTTGACCCCTGAGAGGCCTGCCTGTTCTAGAGTTTGTGTACAAGGAAGGTTCCTTGGGGAGTGGTCTTTTCTTAGCCAGGAGGCATTTGGTAGAAAGAGGCTCCCCCGATGAGCCCTGACTTTGACCTGCTCCTCCCTGACCAGTCTTGCACCCTACCCACTCAGAAACCACCCTCCCTGACCTCTCCCTTCCTAAAACTCTGGGCCACAGGCAAGTGCCCAAACCATTACACTGAGATTTTGAAGACAGCGAGATCAAGAAAGTGAAAAACGCAATACAAGCCCATGGGGAGGAAATTAGTTGAAAGGAAAAAAATCATAATAATAAGGCCAAAGAGGGAAAAGAGGGTGGAAAACAACAACAAAACCTCATTTGGAGCCAACAAAGGTCATCATAGAGAAAGTAAAGAATGGAACCCAAATGAAAGACCTTGTGCAAGTCTAGAGAGAGGACACAGTGACGAGCAGGGAGACAAAGAACACAGGGATTAATAAAACAGAGGGAAAATAAAAATGCAACACAAAGCCCTGCAGCTCTACATACAAACCAAGGTACATACACACACCAATAAAAGCAGGGAAATGGGGAACAAAGGATGTCATAGCAACCTTATCAAGCCCTGTTACTCTACCAACCACAGTGCACATGGGCATCTGTTGAGAACCCTCTAGTGCTCAAACCAGGCACTCATGTGGGGTGGGGTGCGGCCCCCAAACAGAGGAGCCTGGGCCTCTGCAGTGTACTCTTGTATCCCTTTCTTCCTCCCCGAAAAACAAAACCAGGTCTGTGCCCAGCCTCTCCCTTCTTTTACCATCAGCTGCTTTTTCTGAAATGCAGGAAAACTTAACCTGGATCCCACAACCTGATATTTCATGTCCCCTAAATTAGGTTTTCCAAATTGTTTCAAACCTGAGTAAAGTGGTGGCATTCCTCTGTGCCCTCAAAACTTCCCTGCTCCTTTGAAAACAAAGACAATGGTAATAACAAAAGAAGAAGTACATAAATGTGATCTGCTTGCTGTTGCAAAATCAAGCATCCCATTGTTCGAATTCATTTAGGGACGTGGACGTCCAGTGGGATATATAGTGAGCTCATTTACCTGTGCCTAATTCAAAAGAGAAATGCTCATTTCCTTCCACCTCTATCTTCTACTTAAATTACAGGTCTCTTCTTTATTAATAGACCATCATTTTCATTTCTTTTTACTTTCTTGTGGCTTGAGTAGGGGAAATACTGTGACACTGGGAAAAAAATAAAGGAAAGATAAATGTTTTACCAGCAAGACTTAGAACTCAGTGAAAAATAAAAGAGGACTTTTACAAAAACCTGATGGAGATATTGACATGTGTGTCTGGAAATCTAAACTTAGCAAAGTGTAAGGCAAGAACAGGCTTTCTCACTTTATTTCTGTATCTGAAAAGTTTAAGCGGCTGGTACCATATGAATATTTATTAATGCATTGTGAATCAGAACCTGTGATTATTACTCAAACTATCTTTTTACCTTGCAAGCTTCAACTCAGAAGAATAAGAACACATCTGCTTTTGCTCTTCCCATATTTTATTCAATGTTTTAACAGCTTTGCTGTAAATATCTCATCCATTACGATTCAGTTGTGACTATATCGGCTTCACGTCTCCTGTTTTATTACTGTCATCACAGTGAAACAACACACTGTTAATTCTGTTAACTAACAAGTTCATTGTTTGAGCTAGTCAGCGATCTCCCATTTGTTGGTTCCACATGTTAAAAGAGAATTGGTTATAAATCAAAGAAGGGCCTGAGTGAGGCATGTTCCTTTTGTTCAGATGAGTGGGTATTTATTTGAGATTGTCATGTAATATGCTATCATGGAAGAAATGAGTAAATCTGAAGATAGAGCCAAATTCAACTGTATGGGATGAAGAGGTTGCACAACCCTCAAAGAATTCAGCTCTGGAATATGCAAGCATACTCAGAGCTTCAGATTCTCTGCATGACACCTGTAACTCCTTTAGAGCTCCCATTCAACTGAGACCTTGGAAATCTGTCTTATTTTAAATTTTTCCAGAAAAAACTTGCTAATACTGTTTCCTCTGGATATGGAGACTGAATCAGTCAATGTGGTCTGATAATTAGGAATGTGGACTTTTGAGTCCAACATCCCTGGTTTGCTTTCCACTCTGCCATTTCTTAGGTGTATGGATTTGAATGACTGAGTTACCATCCATCAACTTCACCTGTAAAATAGGAAGAGCAATAACACCTGCCTCATTAAGTGGTTGTGAAAATTAAATGAGCAAATGTGTATATAATCCTGCATCAGTCAGGATTCAGTGCAAGAAAAAGAAATAACTAGATATTTGAATCATATAATAAGTTAATTCAGGTATTAAGTGTGAACAAGTTCTCTGTTACCATGATCTTGTTGGAAAATACACACCCATGCATGCTCACATGTACACACTCATAGTGGCTTATAACAATGAGAATTATTTAAATCACAGGTCTACAGTTCAGAGATTTGGGCTGGGCTTTGCTGGGAAGTTCTTCTGGTCATGCTAGGTTCACTCCATGTCTAGTTGACTGTTGGTTTGTGTATCTGAGTCAAATGTGTAATTCTCCAGCAGGATAACATGGTCTTTTTGTTTTGTTGTTGTTGTTGAGACAGAGGAGTAAAAGGTCCTCTCCTTGTGTGATGTTGTCTAAGACACCACTGGCCAAAGCAGGTTACATGTAGGGTCCATAGACAAGGGTTGGGATAGATAGAATGACCCACTTAGAGTGCTTAGCTCTTAGGGTGATCAACCATCCTGGATTCCCAGAATATGAGGGGTTTTCCAAGAAGCAGGACTTTCAATGCTAAAACTGGGAACACCCTGAATAAACTAGAACAAGCTGGTCACCTTGGTAGCGCTGCAAATTTATGCCTGAAGGACATGGATACAATGATGATTGAAGAATTGGAGACTTGTAAAATGGGCTGAGAAACTACCTATCAAATTGTTGGATGGATTGAAAGAGGGACTATTGACTTGAGGGTCGTGGCACCATTGTTGCAGCTAGACTACTTCTGCTACCATTCCTAACTGCCTCTCACCTATAAAACTAGCAAACAGATTGGAGCACGGCTTCAGACTGACATGGACTCTTTCTCTGAATGCTTGTCCATCTACCAGCACAGTCACAAAGAGCTATCTCTGCCCCACTCTCACCTTCTCAGTCACCCACAATAATAAAAAATGAATAGAGCCTAACTTTAACCCAGAATTCTAGCTACAAGGGAATATGGAAAACATGGTACCATATTGAGTTTTTCAACCCTTTCAAAAAGATGTCTGGGTCCAAGCATCTAACTCAAAGATATATGTGAATGACTGGCTCGTGGGAGATGTTAACAGTTGTGGTGGTGGTGAGCGGTGGTGCTCAGATTCATCAGCATGACCTTCTACTGATTCTCTGGGTCTGTAACTCTATCCCAGGTTCAACTAAAATTACAGGCGACAGGTTACCTTCAAAGATATCAATTCCTAAAAAGGGTAGAATCAAAAGGGTAGAATCATAATAAAGAAAATGACTTTTATTCATTTCAAGTCCCAAGGACAATTGGGGAATTTTAAAGAAGGCGCAATCCTTTTTCACCTTGTGTTGCTTTAGGTATCATTGGTTTTTCCTTTTTAAAATACCTTTTCTTCTTCTGAAAATTATCTGGGTATTCTCAACCTTTTAAAGTTTTGTTCAAATTCTGGGTGAAAATGTATGTCAATTCCCTTCACTGTAGCCCAACTGGTTTATTATCATACACTGTTATGAAATAAACAGGAAAAAAGAATGAGTTCTGAGGGTATCTGAAATGAACACCATAGATCCTGGCCAATATTTGACCTATTCTCAAAAAGAAAGAAAGCAAGCTTATCTTAAGAAGGTCATTTGAGTCTACTGATTTCAAAACACAAATGAGCTGAATTTATTAGGAAAAATTCTAGTTCATTAGAGCTAATTTTTCTAAGATACAGTTCCTTAAGGAAAACATACCTTAGTTGTGATTCTAAATCTGTCTCCTGAGAAATCTTGGATGCCTGCTGATCATTTTGAATTCCTTGCCGCCCTTAACTTTCTGGCTGCATGTTAGAAATCATTTTAAATGAATTGAATAAAATTCACAAGTGTTATATGCCAGCAAATGATGAACTCACAGGAAATATGACTCAAATCCACTTTTTTCATTTTGTTTTTTTCTCATAATAAATAGAAATGAACAAATGTGGTTTTAATGACATCTTGGAGTGAGAGCTTTTATTGATATATTATCAGTTGGAAATGTGTAATGCTTTGGTGAAATAAATTCCATTCCACATATTTATAGCCAGATTGAAAAAGGTGTGTTTGTTATTTTGTGTGACATTTTCTAATGATAGTGAAGTTTTGTATATGAAGATATACATGTACCATCATAAAAATGAACAATATTTCAGCTTACAAAATGTTTCCTTGATTGAAGATGTTTTTGTACTTACTTTCCAATTACTTTTTTAACCTGTGCTCACAAACTTAAAAATTCCTTTTTCCCCTTCCTGTAACGCTATAAACAGATGCGCCAAATTGTGTCAGTTGAAACGAATTTTAGAGCATCTGTTTTAGGGTGACAAGTTCTTCTTTGGATAGAGTTAAGGTTCTGGTCACTAGTTAATTACAGTTTGTACCAGGTCAAATTCTTTGGGTTATAAAAAAAAAAGAAAGGAAACTGGCTGAAGAACAAAGGGAACTTGCTGGCTTGAGTCCGTGTGCTTCAGACACAGCATGATGAAGGTACTAAATGATGTCACCAGAACCTAGTATCTCTCTATCGCTCAACTTTGCTTTCTGATTTGTGTTAGCTTTTTTTTTAAATGACAGTTTACCTCCACAGAGTCACAAGATGACAACAGCTTCAGATCAGCTTCTTCGTTTCATATCTGGCAAAGAATAACCTGTCTCTCTGTCTCTCTTTCTACCTCCCTCCTTTCCTTCTTCCTTACCACCCCCCCTCCTTCTCTTCCTCTTTCCACCAGTTGAAAAGTCAAGAGTCAGCCTACCATTGACTCAACTGCTCACATGCACAAACCTGGCAACTGTTGTAACCAAGAATGTATCAGTTACCTATTGTGCATAACCAATTACCTCCCAAAACTCAACAGCTTAAAATAGCAAGCATTTATTATCTCACAGTTTCTGTGGGTCAGAGATCCAAATATGGCTTAATTATGTCCCCCAGCTCAGGGTCTTTCATAAGTTGTAATCAAGGTGTTGGCCAGGGCTACAGTCTTCTCAGGTTTCCACTGGGGCAGGATCTTCTTCCAAATTCACTTGGTGTGGTTGGCAGGATTCAGTTACTTGTGGGATGCTGTGCTGACGGCCTCAGTTCCTCATTGGCTGTTGGGCAGAGGCCACTCTCTGCGCTTTTCTATGTGGGCCTCTCCACAGAGCAGTTCACAACAAGGCAGCTGGCTTCATCACAGCAACCAAACAAGAGATGGAAGTCCCAGTCTTTGATATCCTAATCTTCGAGGTGTCATCCCATCACTTTTGTCATTACTAGCAAGTGATAAGTCCATCCCACACTCAAGGGGAGAGGATTATACAGGGCATGAATACCAGGAGCTGGGAACCATGGAAGCCATTTCAGAAACTAGCCACCACCAAGTGCAATGACAGATACTGGCTGGTTTAAACAAATCCAGGACCACTGCTGGAACTGAGGGAAAACCAATCACAGCAACACTTTCTAAACTATGAATAAAGGTGATCATCACAAATGGAAATTCGCATATGGCTATAACATTTTCATATGCTTGCCTATGGTTGAAAGGCCAGCATTTATGAGCACTATCATGACACAGTCCAGAGCTAGTCTGTGACCATAAGTCTTGAGAACAAGTCACTTTTTCCTGACTTTGGTGCCTATGACACTGTTTCCTGAGTCACGAAGACAATATATTCCAAGGCAGTAAGTTGAAACTACAGAAAAATGGTTGCGTAACAATACCAACCTTAAATACTTAAAGGTAAATTTAAATGAAGTAAATTCACATCACACTGACTCCATAGTTTCTATATGGAGCATCCGATACAGAGATTCTTGAACATTTGAGGCTTAAGCCACTCTGGATTATTTTTCAAAACTTGAAAATAAATAATAAGTGTTTATTTTCATTTGTGGTGAGAAGGGGGAAAAAAAGATTATTGAAAACAATTGACTGTGGTCTCTTGTCTACGCTGGGGTAATTACCTAATCCCTATCAGTGAAGATGGCTCTATGCTTAGGAAACCTTATTGATGACTTGTTTTGATGTGGAAGGTGACTTCAGGGACTGATGCTGCAAAGAGAGCTGAATTGATCTGTACAAGAAAGAGGGAGATTTTCAGATGCCCAACATGAAAGGAGATAAACAGATGAAATGAGGGCCCACAGAATACTAGTTGAGCCCTAAAGGGACAGAGAACCCCAGAATGCTAAAGTTGGGAACCCCTGACATTGGAATTATATCACAGTAACAGATACCATTCATCACCTCTTTAGTAACCACTCCCATTATTGCATGAATAATGAATAATGACTCTTTTTTCAGAGTACAAAGACATTTGGTGAAATAGTTTCTTTCAAGGTTTCCCTTTTGGTCAAGTATGCCACGTAAGATAACACAGTCATGAGCCAAACTGAGTTCACAAGTGGCCTTCTAGGAACACATTAGCATTCTTGATAAAAAGGGATAGATAAAGTTTTCAGACGTACTTGGTCCCCCCTTTTTTTATTCCTTGAATGCAGATAAAAACAAAAACAACAACAAAAAAAAAACTGGCACAGAAGCAGCTGCCTTGTGATCTTGAGAAAAAAGCCAAGAACACCATAGACAGTAGCCGAGTCATTGTGCAGTCATTTAAACACATCTCTGGACTTGTTATTATGTAACAAAAATAAACAACTACTTTTGGTGCTTGCAGCTCAACATAATCCAAATTTGTACAGACAGGAAATATATTACTTGGGAATAAAATTTCCAGTACCTATCAGCTATCCCTGATATTCTGATTTCTTTAAGTACTTTGTTTTCCCATTTTATTTTTCCCCAATAAATATGAGTCCTCAATGTGTCAGAATGAAATTTTTGTGAAGCTTAGAACTGCAGTAGGAAAATATATCCAAAAGTATAACCCTAGCCCTGCAGTCCCCAGAAATTTTTTTTGTCTGTTTGTGTTTTGCTTTTGTTTTTCCTGGAATATGTCATCTATTAGAGCATATCAACAAAACAGAACAAATGATCTCATGTGGTTGACCTTGCTCATTGTCTTTTCAATTCTTTAATACCTACTTATCACTTATGGCTCTACCTTAGTTTTGTTTTGTTTTGTTTTGTTTGGAAGCTACTGTCAGGTAGCAGTCCTTTAGAACTTAACTTCTCTCCATCTCTTTTTCATACCGGGATGCAAGGAAGGGAGACTTTTACTTATTCTTTAAAATGTTGTGTATACATATACTTCAGACATAGGTAAAACAAAAATGACTGAGGAATCAAACTGTTCTTGAGAGCATCTTGTAGACATAAAGTTTAGTTAAACAAAATTGCCCTCAAGGGTCTGTAGAAGAGAGATGTCATCTACCCAATCACCTAAAATATAAAGTGAAAAAGTAGCAAAGGTCATACCAGAGGCAGAAATACAGGGAATGGGCATTTATAGGAGAGAAAATAATATTTCTGGAACATGAGAGAAAAGATCACATTTGAAACAGCTCTTTAGAGATGGAAAGAGAATAATTATTAAATGAATGAAGTGGGAAGAGCTAATGAATGGCCTTGAATGCCAATCCAGGGAGCATTGCAGAGGTTGCAGGGAGCCATTGAAGGTGGTAGAACAGGGATATGGTCATCTGTCATGTAAGTTCCCAGAGTTATGCTAGAATGCAGAAGACTTTTTTAAAGTTATAGTTGCTACTGGCCAGCATGAAGGTCAAACAAGAAGCAAAAACATGAAATACCATAGCATTTGTAGATACTCAGTGTTTCACTAAGTAATGATTCAGGGAAGAACCAACCCATCTTTTGAATGGTAGAATAGAACTGCTTGAATCAAAACACTGTTTGTGCTCCACAAATTCAGGGTTGTTCATTGTTACAGAAGTATTTCCCACATATCTATATTCCAGTTTGTCGAAGCCTCTTATATTCCTTTGAAATAAACGTGGGCTACAAATTGTAAAACACCAAATACAACTGTAATTCTTTCTTCTTTAAAAATTATTTTCTAGTCATATCTAGTGAGAATACAAACCAAATACCCACAGGGAGATGTGAAAGCTGTCCCTCTAAAGGGACAGCAGCTCCTCAGGTCCAGCTTCCTGCTGACACATGAGAAACACCTGGTGTTAACAGATCTCCCAATTTTTCAAGGAAAATAGAAAATTCATATTTATATGTTGAACTTTCCTAACTACTGGCTCCAGTAAAAACAAAATATAAACAAGTGTCCTGGACAAACAAAACTTATCTGCAAAGTGGATTCTATACACAGGTTACCTGTTTGAGATTTCTAACCTAATGGTTGTACTGCTGAAATTAACCCTATGAAAATAATACAAAACAACAAAGGAAAGTTTGTAAAGATGTCAAAACCTGTAAACAACTCAGTTCACTAAATTGAAAAAGTCAGATAAGCTGTGATGTATCCACTCAATGGATTATTATGCAACTTGAAACAATTGTTAATAAAGCCTATACATTAATATGGAAAGTTTCTACTCTAAAGGATTTAGCAAAACTATGGAGACAGTAAAAAAGATCAGTGGTTGCCAAGAGTTTGGGGAAGAAAGGCTAAATAAATAGGCAGAGCCCAGAGGATTTTTAGGTCAGTAAAGCAATTTTGCATGATGCTATAATGGCGGATATAGGTCAATATACATTTGTTAAAATTCATAGAATGTACCACACCTAGAGTGAGCCCTATTGCAAACTATGGACTTTGGGTGATAATAATGTATCAATGTAGGCCCATCTAATATAACACATGTCACTCTAGTGTTGTATGTTGCTAGTGAAGGAGGCTGTGTGGACAGGAGGCATATGAGAACTTTTTGGATGTGCCACTCAATTTTGCTGTGACCTTAAAACTGTTCTAAAAAATAGTATCTATTTAAAAAAACCAGAAGATTATTTGATCATAGATATGTAAAACAAATAATATAAAATTATACCAATCAATAGCTATTGGAAAGAACTACATTTACATACTAACAAGTGCCTTTGAGGGAAAGGGTTATTTGTAATTTTTTTCTCTTGCTCTATTTTCCAAATCTTCTTCAGTTAGCAAAATGTACAGTATATCCTCACTTTGTAACATGAGACTTTAAAAAAGGATTGTGTAAGAAGAAAGAGTGCAAAGTCACCTTAATAATCAGTGGCAAAAATTCCAACTGTTCTATGGCCTTTAAAAAGGTTTGTCAAACATTGAAAACTGTCTGTCACATATATGCATAGGAAAATACAAAATTAGTACAACTAATATTTATATAGTACACTACAATTTAACGTATTAGAAACATAGAAACATTGGTAATTAAGGGGTTTTTTTTCTTTATGAAAAACTCATCAGTGGTTTGAAAATTGCCTGTCTTTTTCTCATTGTATGATTTATGACATGAAGTGAGCATCTTTTCTAGGCTTTGGTGAATTGTCATACTTCCTTCTTAGTTTGGATCAGCTTCCAACATTTTGACTTTGGTGCCCTCAATGTGGTAAAATATCTCTGAGAAGTCTCTTAATGTGAAATTTTTTTCCAGCATCACTTCTTCTAGGACATCTTCATCCTTTTTGTCATAACCACTTTCCTCATTTATTCTGATATATTCACCTCAAAGTTCCTCTGGCTGCACAGGTAGAGTTTTCCCAACCACGGCAGTGTCAGCCTTTCCATAATATGTTATTTCTTCAAAAACATATAATTATATAACATATATATACTATATATATGCTAAATTATATATGCTATATATTATATATACAATATAATATATATTATATTGTTACATTATATATTATATAACATATAATAAATTATCACATTTATGTACATGTCAATGTTACTTCCACTATTACCGATTTTTTTGTTGTTTCTTTAATGCACTTTTTATCCTTATTGCTCATTCCCTCTTTTGATGACTCACTTTTATAAAATGTCATGTGGGTTCATCTCAGGGAGACAAGGAGACAACCCAACTTCATGCTTTGCTGTCTGTGAAACAACTGAATACAGCTGCACAGTGACCAAACAGAAAGAGTGATGGGATCGGTCACTGATTAGGATGTGCACCTGTTATTTACATAGTTATTTAGGAACTGAAGAGCTAGCAGGGAAGTTTGTACTTTATGCAATTACTCACAAGTAATACACCATGGTAACTAAAAATTGAACCATATTGTTGGGGGGCTGGAGTTATTTAATTAAAACATGGTAAGTGAAATTGGTACCTATTGGAACTGTGCAAAGCAAAGACTGCCAGAGTTCCAATATTGAAAATATAAACTTTATTATAAAATATCCCTGTTCTGTTTTTTTTTTAATCATGGGCAGACCTAAAGACTAAAGATAGACTACTGAAGAAGACACACTGCTGGTTGAGTTCAGTTGATTTATGGCCCTGGAGACCTCATGGAGCATTTCATAATGCTATTTTGTTCTGACTTCCTGTGAATAGGTACATCTGGAGACATATGTATTTATGGAAAATGCTAAACATTCTTTCTTCCCTACCGTATGTCTAAGTAGGTCATGTTGGCAATATTTTGAGTAGTCATTAACATTCCAGCCAATGTATTTCCAAGAACACGTTGAAAGTAGCTGTAGGTTGCCCATGGGCGGTAACGTGAATGTCTCCTACCTCAAAGTCCTTTAAATACGTCTGTTCTCTAGGAAACTACACCATCATAGATCAAAGCAGAGAACTGTAAAGTCAACTTAGAAAAAAAAATTTTTAAGCCATCTGATTTCCTTAACAGATGCAAAATGGTTAACATTCAATAATTTAAAATTACGATTTTTACAACAGGAAACTAGCAACATAGCAGAAGAAAGAAAATTTCTTAATAAAATTAGCACCTATACAAACATCATTCCTAATGATTGTCTTAATCCATTCAAGCTGCCACAATAAGCTACCATAGTCTGGTCCACTTATAAGCAACAGAAGTTTATTTCTCACTGTTCTTGAGGCTAGTAAATCCAAGATCAAGACACCCACAGATTGGTTTCTGATGAGGGCTTGCGTCCTGGATCATAGATGGCCATCTTCTACTTGTTTTCCCATACTGAGAGGAAAGAGAAACCTCTCTGGGTCTCTTTCATGCAGTCACTAGTATCATTTATGAGAGTTCTGCCCTTGTGACCTAATTACCTGTCAAGTCCTCACCTCCTACAACCATCTCACTTGGGGTTAGGATTTCAATACCTGAATTTTGGAGGGACATACAAATTCAGTCTATGGCAATTATGAAAATTTAGAAGAACTGCTGTCAAGCTAGCAATAAAACAAGCATGCCCATCACTGTTATTTTGCAACACTATTCAGAAGCTTCCAGCCAATACATTAAGGAAAGAAAAGCAAATTAGTGGCCTAAGGATTTTAAAGAAAGCAAATACATCATCATTTGCAGCTGAAAAGATCATCAAGAAGTAAAACAGAGTCAACAAATGATTGCAACTAAGGGGAATTTTATGAATGTTCATAGACATAAGATGGGCATTTAAAATGTCCTCGATACTAGAAATAATCAATTAGAAAATGTAAAGAGGCATTGATGTGATTCCTAAACCAAAAAAGCTGAAGGTAACCAGATTGAAAGTATTAACACAGATAAGCAGATATGTAAATACTCAGAGCCTAGGTGAGTCATGAATGCAGGGACAGTGAGAATCACAGAGGACAATATCAGCAATGCCTGGGCAAACACCATCTTGTGACATGGATATGTCAATACTATGAAACCAGTTAGTACCTGAAGCCATTACATTTCCTAATCATATATAACTAAGTCACCTGAGGTCACTCCATTTCTTAAAATTTTATTAAATTTGCTTTGTGCCCTTTGTTTAACAGTCCTTGGGAGTTCAAGGCTGCCTAATGATTTATCAAATTCAATCAATAATAGTTCATAGTCTGAGTCAGAATGTTTGAGCCCATTAGCAAAAAGTCACACCATTTCAGAAAGACAACCTTCTCCAGGGCCCCAATGGTCTCCTTTCCCCAAAAGTTAAGGGCAAGATGTTCATGGATTCCCAATAGATTGCCGGCTGAAAACACTTTGGAGGGAATTTGATCATTTAGGCCATATCCCCTTGCCTAGAAAAAAATGCACCTTCATGAAAATACTGCACATATTTCCAGTGCAATATTATCTCACAGACCTCCTGAACTCCAGCCAGGAGACTCCAGAGTAAGCACCCTAGCTCTGCAGTATATGACACATCTGTTCATAGATGCATCACATGCTCATCATAGTGGTTCAAAATAAAAAAGCCCTTCCCACAGTCAGCCTAGAAGGGTATCTCACTTGGTTCTTATCCAGCTGTGTGACCTTAGTTACGTTACTTAACCCATTTGGACTGCAGTTTTATTATTTGCAGTGGGGACCATGATAGTTCCTACCTCCCAGGGTAATATTGTAGATCAAGTAAGATAAAAGAGGGAAAGCTGTTGGTATAGTGCCTGCCACACAACAAATGACCAATGCATTTAAGTTATTATCATTTTATTATGAACTATTCCTATGACTGCCTTGTCTTTTGATTTCTTTTGTTGAAGCTTTTTAAGATAAATGCACTTGGTGATCTGTACCAAAGTCTTCCAATCTTTGCACTATTGATATTTGGGGCTAGATATTTCTTTGTTGTGGGTGGCTGTCCTGGGTTTTTGAAAAATGTCAGCGGCATCCCTGGCCTCTCCCCACCAGATTCCAGAAGCACCTTCCATAGTTGTACAACCAAAAATGTCTTCAGACATTTATGAATGCCCCTTGGTGGGCAAAATCATCCCTCCCTGACTGAGAATCAGTGTTCTTTACTGATTATATGAATATTGAGAGGTTGTTTTTTTTTTACTGGCAGAGAAAAAGTAATCATAATATTTAACATGTGACCATCATTGATGAAAACTCAGTGAGGCCTAGAATTTTATACTCAAAATGAAAAAAGAACAAAGGGCTCAGAGTGAGGAAAAGTAAGCTATAGTATAACTGAGGGTGGAGAATTGTAAGACTCAGTAAATGCATATGGGGAAAAGGTCTTAATATGAAACATAGGGGTTGTGAAAGAGCCAGAGGGAAAAAGAAATTCTGGTAGTGGAAGATTTCATTTAAATACATAAATTGGAAACTCAGGGAGAAAATGGCTTAAACTAGAGAACATGCAACATAAATAACGCTTGGAAAGAGTCAATAGAGACCGGGTATGAAAAACGGAGAGGGGCCAGGCAGGGTGTACTCACACCTGTAATCCCAGCACTTTGAGAGGTGGAGGCAGGAGGATTGCCTGAGCTCAGGGGTTTGAGACCAGCCTAGGCAACTCGGTGAGACCTTGTCTCTACAATAAATCAAGAAAAATTAGCTGGGTGTGGTGGCACGCACCTGTAGTTCCAGCTACTTAGAAGGCTGAGGTGGAAGGATCGCCTGAGCCCAGCAGGTTGAGGCTGCAGTGGTCGTGAGTGTGCCACTGCATTCCAGCCTGGGCAAGAAAGTGAAACTTTGACTCAAGAAGAAAAGAAAAGAAAAGAAAAAAAAGAAAAACAGGGAGGAAATGAAGACTATTAATGGTCCTATGGATTCCATGACAGGTCGACAGCACTGATTCAAGAGAAGACTACTGGAAAGAATAATTTAATGTGGAATTAAAGGGGAGAGTCAGGGGATAAAGAAAAAAGAGGTTTAGAAACCTTGGATTAGGACTAAGGCTGATGCTGGGTACAGACCCAAGTATCAAACTTCTAAGAGACTACTTATTCCTGCAACAAATAAAATCAATACTTTGCACATATGTAGTCCATATACTGTAGTAAAGTTCTTTCACATTGTTAGTAAATAAGTTTGTCAGAGCTGAAAGTCTTCCCGAAAAAAGAGAAAAGAAGGAAGGGAGGGAGGAACTGAGGGAGGGATGGGGGGAAGGAAGGTCAGAGAAATAAAAAATCAGCCCTGATCATAAAGCGCAGAGTCTGTGGATGAGACTTATTACCATTCCCGTGGGTGGCAGTAGCAACTTGGCCTCTGGGTTGATGTTGGTAAGAGGAGTTTACTGAGCACTTCTGAGCACTTTCCGTATGTCAGGCTAAATTATTCACCTGTCTTCCTTTATCTCATCTCACAACAGTCTGAGGTATGACAATTATGATCCTCATTTTACAGATGAGGAAACCAAGGGTTTGAGAGGTTAAATTCTTGCTTCAAGGCTTCACAGCTTCTAAGTAAAAACTTAAAGCCCAGCAGTCAATCTCGAAGACTCCCTCTCTCAGCTCCTCTTGAGGCTTCCACTACATGGGGGGGAACTTGGGGTCCCGAATTTGCTGTGTCCCAGTGTGCTCAAGCCAGAGATAAACAGATTAAGAACACTTGAATAATGTGGCTCTACTCTGTCTAGCACTTATTTTTGTTGCATTAATATGTCACTTTGCAATTGAATTGTGTTCTTAAGATGTTAGTTGTAGCACTGAGGGTTATAGAAGGTGGAAAGAAAGGGGGAGAAATAATCCAAGTGGAGGAAAGTGTTATGGTTTTCTGTATCATCAGTTTAACTTGCAATAATTTAAACCAATATATAAAAGAATATTTATTAAATAACTACTGTGTGCTGTGCTGCACGGTATGCCAGGTATTCCCATGTAAATTATTTGACTTACATTGGCATATTTTTTAAAATGGGAGATTGACATCATTGTTCTCATTGTTCACAGAGAAAATCAAGGAAACTCAAGCATCAAGAGAAGAAGCTGATATTCAGACTGAACTAGATCTTACCCCCAAGTCTAAGGAATTTTCTATCAGATTGAAACAAGCACATTGAAACCAAGAATCCTATGCTCTGACATCTTTTCCTTGTCTCCAAATTTTTTTTGCCATGTGTGACCAATTAGCACAGTTGGCTAGAACATGGTACTAATGAGGCCAAGGTCAAGGGTTCAATTCCCTTATGGGCTGAAACTGCATGCTTTCTTCCCACAGTCACAGACTGTGGCCCATACCACAGCTGGGCCTCTCCCAGGAGCTTCATGTTGGTCATAAGCACAGTCAGGAATGTCTTGGTACATCACAGTAACCCCATCTGCACTATTGAAACAACTCAAAACACATGCCATGCTGATGGAATGCCTATAGACATAAATAAAAACCAACATTGTTATTAGTTGAATAAATTAACAATTGTAGCTTACACTCCATAAATTTTAAATGTAGTCTTTATGGCTCAAAGGAGCTGTGACTTTATTTTTAAAAACTCATGTATATTGAGATGCTAAAAATTCAAAATGTTGAATGACATGTGCAGTAATACTTCAATTACTTAAACTCATACGGAAATTAGTTATTTTGTATATGTAAATTATGTTCAGATAATTGAAGTATTTTCTTAGTGCCAAGTTCGTCTCACATTAGAAATATTCATAAAATTGTTTGTAAATAAATTAACTGTTTCTGCCATCTCAAATAGGAGAGATGGAATATAATTTCTCCTAGATATCTGTTATTTATTTAAAAAGTACAATTTAAACAAAGTGATTTAAAAACAAAATAGAATACAGATATGAACAAAGATATACAAAGCAGGAAAGTCAATGTTAACAGCAGACAAGGTAGAATTTAAAGTAGTAAGATGAAGAAGAACAAAATGGTAAAAGACATTTCCCAAAGAAAATACTATATCCGTAAACCTATTTGTACCAAATAACATAACATCTTCACTGAGTGCTAGATTTTTTGGCTTTCTTGCTATTCCCTAAATAATCCAAAGTCATTCCTGATTCAGGGTCTTTGTGGTTACAGCTTCCTCTGTCTGAAACTCACTTCCTCCAAGGTTGCTTTATTTTAAAAAAAATTTTAAACGTTATTTATTTATTTATTGTTTCTCTGCCCAATATCATCCTTCTAGTGAGGATTAGCCATGCTTTTCTGTAATCTTAGAACCTAAGATTTGGAGTTGTTCGATAATTGATCCCCTGCACACAACAGGTCTTACTGCCATGGGAAGAAATGAAGACATGCAGGACCCTGAATCCACCTACTCTATATTTCATTGAGTTTACCAACTTCAGAATCTTCTAACAAATGTACTCTTCATTACCACCCAAGACTCAAAACCCCATTAAAAAAAATAATCCCAAAGGTTCCTTCTTGACTTCTTTCCTCAAAAGCGAATTCTAATCTAGACCATTAAGTTCTTACCATTATAAGGGAGAGAAGAATAACAGAAAAATGTTTGCAATGAAAAAAATACTATTTCTTTTTGTATTAGTTTCCTGTGGTTGTTGTAACAATTTGCCACAAACTTGGTGACCTAAACAATAAATCAAAAAATAGGGCGGACATGGTAACACATGCCTGTAGTTCCAGCTACTTGGAAGGTTGAGATGGAAGGATCACCTGAGCCTAGCAGATTGAGGCTGCAGTGGATGTGAGCATGCCACTGCACTCCAGCCTGGGCAACAGAGTGAGACTCCAACTCAAAAAGAAGAAAATGAAAGAGCGAGCTCTAGAATCTCATTCTCTCTCTTTCTCTCTCTCTCTCTTTTTTGAAAGCAGGATTTATTCAGAGAACAGAAAATCTCCCACAGTGGGAGGGAATCCAAAGGGGTTGCCTTGACTTCTTTTTAATCATTCCCTTTTGCCATGGGCACCAGCCTTATCAGATTAGGAACCCCCAATTCTGGCCTCACTTGACCTCTCTCACCCCCTGCATAAAGCAAGGAGAGTTTATGGTAAGGTTGGCTCAGGACATACTGAGTTTGAAGATGTCACTGAGGTATTCCAGAGCTGAGGTCCAGGTGCTTTAACATGACTCTAACACTCAAAGTAGCTCACAGGAAAGGTCTAGTCTAGAGATAGAAATGTGTGAGTCATCTGAATGATCCTAGTATGCTGCAACTGGAGCTCAAACAATTTTGGAACCCTAATTAAGAACAATAAAACAAGAACATGAAATGAGGTAGAGAAGTGTATATTTATTTGGAATGAAAATAAAAAGTCACAACAAACTGCAATTTTTTAAAAACAAAATACTACTAGTATTATAAGATTCAGAGAAATATGAAAGTTCTTATTAATTGTCTGATACACCTTCATAACAGATCGCTTTTTCACATTTTATACTGTCTACAATTTGATAATCTTTTCTTTTAACAATGAGTTATTCATATTTTCCATAAAGAATAGTAATGCAATTCAAACTTTTCTCTAGCATAGTTAAAATTGGTTTCATATTATTGATAATTAATATACATAAAACATGTAACTTCATAGACAGATATACTTGCCTTCATACTCCTGATATGAGTTCATGCCCTACAATTCAGGAATTCCAATAAATTTTATTTGACTTCTTTTTTAAAGAAAAATGCATGGTGCTTTTATCACTGCATACACTGTAATATCAAGTATATTTCAGCCAAGAGAGAAATTCTGTTTTGCCACAGCTTCAATGAGAAATTCATCCACTGGTTCAATTTGCAATTTGATGGTTAGAAAAATTTTCCAGTCTAGCTTCTGGCTTCATATATTTTAAACCTTGTGTCTCCTCCACTACCCTCTTACACTGAGTGCTAAACACACAGAACCCTACAGATCCTCTAACCTTCAACTTTGGGCCTCTGCCTACTGGGAGAGATGGCAAAGTGGACATCTGGAATATTCTGAAAGCCATTTGTCTACTAGTACAATGAATAGTAACGTTACTGTACATAAAGTCATCTAAAACCACATGTGTGTATTCTATTAAACACAAGCTAAAAGAATTCTTAGGTCTTTCCTTTAGCCTTGTCCAAAATCTGCCCATAGCCATCTATATTTGCAAGTTAGACAAGAACACATGACCCTGTGACTATATTGCTTATGATCCCCCTTAGAAGGGCTGGTGCAACTGAGTGAGAGACTCGAGAGCTTTATGTGCATCACAGAAAATTAATCTCTCATTCTGGGTTTGCATGAAATACTTTTAGAATGAGGCTTCTCTATTTTGGTACTATTGGCATTTGGGACTGGATGATTTTTGGCTGTGGGGGCTGTCCCGTGCATTGTAGGAAGTTTACAGCATCCTTGGCCTCTCCCCACTAGATATCAGTAGCATCCTACCCCCACCTCAGCCAAAGTTCTTCAACATCGCCACATGTTCCCTGAAGGGCAATATCACCCCTGTTGAAAACCACTATTCTAGAAATAGAGTTGAGAGAAAAACGAATACATTAATTTAGGGACTGTTTATTGAGTGCCTACTATGTTTAAAGCTCCATGGACAATATCTATGCACAAGGCCACAGTGCAGTTGGGATGGAACAAGGTAAATAGTGAGTTTCAGTAGAATGCAGTAAATACCATAACAAAGCCATCAAAGACACTGTGAGAATCCAAAACAAACTTTTTTCCTACTCCACAAGGCTTTTAAGGGATCAAGACAATGAGGATTGTAAAAGATGAGATTACTGCTTCTATTCCACCAAAGCATTTCTTTATGTTGGTGCAATACCAGGTGATAAGAGGGACTTGCAGGGAACACTTTAATTTGTCATTATTAGTCACTTATTACAACAATTGGCCAAGAATGACAGAAAGTGTGTAAATCATGATGAAGTAGAAGAGTTCATCTCCTTTTCCTTTTATTCTGGCATTTATGTCCCAACACCATGCCAGCCACATTTACATTTGAAGTCAACAAATGCATATGTTGTTCATTTCTGGGAGACAGACAATTTTATTCATAGAAGATTGGCTGCAATAGCTGGGCGTGGTGGCTCATGACTGTAATCCCAGCACTTTGGGAGCCAGAGGCAAGAGGATTGCCTAGCCCAGGAGTTCAAGACCAGCCTGGGCAACATAGCAAGATCTCATCTCTATAATACATCAAAAAATTACCTGGACATGGTGGCACGTGCCTGTGGTTCCAGCTACTTGGAAGGCTGAAGTGAAAGGATTGCCTGAGCCCAGCAAGTCGAAGATGTGGTAGCTGTGAGCATGCCACTGCACTCCAGTCTAAGTGACAGAGTGAGACTCCAACTTAAAAAAAAAAAAAGATTGGCCACAAGCGTTTATCCCAGCTAAATGAATCAGGGAAGAGAGAGGTTAAATCAGTAAGAATTTAGCTTACAAAGAGCATAAATTAAAAAAAAATACTCACCTAATTTGACATAAATCATTCCTCTAGAACTCTTGAGATAACCCTGGTATTGTCCTCACCCTATTGTGTTTCCCTCCACAATCAATTATTAAGCCAATTAACAACAAAATAAAAGAATTCGAGGGTACATTGAAAATCAGGACCTATTTCACTCAGGGTGTCGTTTCAACTATCAAATGTATTTGTGCATGGAAAGCCTTGGAACAGACAATATGTCCCTTTGCTGAGCTGTTTGCATTTCTGTAAAATTAGTAATTGGAGAGGGAATGCCACTAATTCCCATTTCTCCATTTGAAAGCTACTGTGGGGTCCTTTATCAAATTGAACACTATGTAACTGTGCTCGGCAGAAATGAGTTAACCCGTTAGCTTTCCTTTGACTGCATTTAATCACAGGAGCTCCTTAAAAGCATTTTCCCTTAATCTTCTTCTTTATCATCACTCTTTATTTTGCTGATCTTACCTTAATTTGGCCATTCAGAATTTCTTCTAGAGAGTGCTCTGTGGCCCTCACATGGATTACCTAATCAATTATTACAATAATTTCCACTTATATAGTGCTTGGTCATTAACACCTCATTTTGAAATAGGCAAGGAGAGGCTTAACACTGTGGTTTTAAAGCAGTGATTCTTCTAAATGTATTAGACAAATAACATATGCTAGGACACTGAGCCCATGATTCCAGGCCATTACGGTAAAGTTAAATTTATTTAAATTTTAAAAAATCAGAAAATAATGATGCAGGTGTCTCATAGATACAGCAAAAATCACAGGAGAGAATATGGAATGAGTGATACTTTAGAGATCCTAGCTAAAAGTATGAGCCTTGGGGCTGAGAGAGGCCTAGACAGATCTGTCACCCTCACCTACAAGGGATCGTATAATCTTTGACAAGCTACTGATCTACTGATCTCTAAACCACGGGTTATCATCATTGAATGGGGTTAATCCCACTCATAGTGTTGTATTGAAGATTAAGCCAAATCATCTGGGTACAGACAGTTCAACCCTGTGCCTGATATATAAACATTTAAGGGTAAGGAAAATAGTTATTACTTTGCCATGCAATAGCACTGTACACAGACACACACACACACACACCCCAGCACACATGGATATTTTGTGCATGCCATTTCAACTACACAAAGAGGCCAGTTTTGGAAAACAAACAAATTTACAGTCTTTTTCTACCCATGAATTGACTAGTTACTAACTGGGGAAAGTATTTGAATCAATTCAGTCAAAAAAAGGGCCACACCGTTAGTTGGTTATTTAACTGATTCATTGTTTAGATTAATTGGATAATTAGTTACTTAGCATAAGGCTTATTTCTCTGGGTTCTCTGGTTCTGGATCTAAAAATCTCAGCATTATTGACATTTGGGGCCAGATCATTCTTTGTCATGGGACTGTCCTGTGCCACATAGAATGTCTCGCGGCATCCCTGACCTCTACTCACTAGTGCCAGTAGCACCTTCCTCCCCCAGTAGTGACAACCAAAAATGTCTTCGGACATTGCCAAGTGTCCCTTGGGACTCTAGTCTCACATGCCAGATGTTTACATTAACATTGATATAACTCTTCCATCTGTCACTTACTTTAAATCTCATCCTCCACCTTCATTGTTTCTGGAGTCCTTACCTGAATTTAATGACTAAACTGAGTATGGCGTTTTAATACTTACTAATCATTTTTAAAAACAAAATTGCCAATTGTCCTTCATTATAATTGTCATTCTAAAATTACGACCTCAATTTCAAAGTATTTGGTGGGGGAGGGGTACTAATTATACCAGAAATTGCAAAAGTGCAAATTAGTTTTGGCCATCAAGTAGCTTATACTCTGGTTCGAGAAACTGAAAGTGTGAGATTTTATATAAGTGTGAACACGTGGAGAATCTAATTCTCTGAAGTGTGTGTGCGCTGTATGTGTAGAGGAGGTTATGGTGAATTCTAGAAGTGTCCACAAAGGCATTCATAGTAGAAAACAGCCTACAGTTTAGGGACAGCACGTAGTTGGGGTGCGGCCAGGTACAGAGCTTGAGGTGTGTTAAGCAAGGGACATAGCAGAAAATAGAGAGCAGCAGGGTATTAAGGGTATTAGGAACTTTAGGGTGAGAAAACCTGCAGTAGGACTTTCACAGTTGCTCGAGGTTTGCAGTCATATTTATGTTTTGTTTTGTTTTGATTTGATCTATGAGTGGTGATCAGGACCTCAAGGCCTCCCTGTGATATCGAGGACACACCAGAATCTAGAATTCTTTTTTTTTATTATAAAGATGTAGGGTACAATTCAGGGTTAGGTATACAAACGTTGACTATGCAGGTACCCTTGTTGATGAATTATGCCCCTCCCTCCCCTAGTAGTTTCCCTCAACTGCCAATCCCATCTCTCTCCCCTGACAGTTTCCCACTACTGCCAATCGCTTTCTTATAGTATTATAATTGTTCAAGGTCCACTTATGAGTGAGAACATATGATACTCTGTTCTTTGTTTCTGTGATAGATTACTGAGTATGATCGACTCTAAATCAGAATCTAGAATTCTAAGATTGATAACAGTAGAGATCTGTGGTAGATTTACCACAAAGCTAATGACACTTATGTTTTAGAACCCATCACCTGCACAGGCCCCTTCCCTGTCCTTGACTCTGTGTATATGAAAATTAATGTTCTTTTCCTAAAGAGGAATCCTCAAATGAATGTTTCAGTACCCATAAAATCTGACTCTTCCCTTAATGGAGACCTGGTCTCTTCCACACTTCTCTGTGTCCTCAGCACTTCCTGCAGAGCCTGAAATACAATAGACACATAATTGTGTTTGCTGAGTGACTGAGTGACTAAACAAATGAATGAACAAACACAATAGTGATTTAAACATTTCAGAGAAGCATGGGAGGCCATAATGGATGGGAGGCCATGATTTATAATCTACTGATTTAGACAGACAGCAAAAGTTACTGGAGTTTTAAAGAGAGAGAGAGAGAGAGATCATTCCAGATGTGAGAAAGAGAAAGACATTACAAGCCAATCATAGACTCATGGAACTTAATAACAATATCACAATGAGCCACAGTAGAGACACAATTGCTGACTGACTCAGAGCTTGAATTCTGAACCCAAAATCCAGCTCCACTGCTCACCAGATAGAAACCACCCAGTCACTCTCTCCAAAATGAGGGCAAAAATAGTACCTACCGGTGAGGATTAGAGATATGTCACCTGCAAAGCACTCAATGTGCAGCCCAGCATGGGTAAGCACTCAATACATGTTAGATGATATTGTTACTGGGTAGTGCCTCTGTGCCACTCAATGTGTCAAGTGCTTTCTAAGCCTTAGAAAGAAAAGTGCCCATAAGTAATAAAAAAAAGTGACCATTTCTTGAGCACCATCTTGGTCGATCTGTGTTCAAGGTTCTTCACCGTGCTCTTCATTTAATATTCGCTGCAACTCAGTAAATTAGGTGTTATTATTTCTATTTTCTAACTGTATACCAGAACTGAGAGAAGTTATATGCAAAGATGTCAAGTGAGAGAGCAGAGCTGGACCACAAGATATCGGATGCCAACACTTATATTTCTGCCAATTGGCTCTCTTTGATCCTGCTGGCTAGGAGCTCAGGTTCAGGGGTCAGGTATAAGGGTTCAAATCTTGGATCAGTCCTGCTTGGACCCTAGCAACTTACTGAACCTTTTAAGTCTCAATTTCCCTTACTTGCAAAACAAAGAGGACAATAGTACTTACATCACAGGTTGATAGAAAAAATTAAGTGAGATAATGCATATGAATAATGCGATTTGGTGCCTGGTACATAGTAAGTGTTGAATTGATCTTGATGCTACTATTAGTCAAAGTTATGATCAAGAAAAAAGTTCTATATTTACTCACCTTTAAATCCCAACTTCATGAATGAGATGCCCTCAAGGAGTGCCCTAGAAAAAATTTATAAATTTCAGATTCAAATTGGGCCCACTCAATTAACTGAAAAAGTCTGGTTCTGTCACACATTAGTATGACCATGACTCATTGACAGGAACATGCTGGTGAGAAAATTGGTCCAGGATCAGGAGAGAAGTGAATACCATGAAGATTGGAAGCAGTTCCTGTGTCACAGAGTCACATGAGCCAAGGTACTTAAGAAGTAAATAAGGTCTTGACTTTGGAGGTTCAGGATCATGTTGAGGACATGAAGTTTCCTGGAATAGCAACAGTGACATCTAAGATGAAAGCCAAATCTTTAGTTTTGAAAGTTATTAGTCTTTACATGAAATTCCTAGTCAGTGGCAGGGGGAATATTAGTATTATTTAATTTCATTCAAATTACACCACAAAAAACAATCAAGGTGAATAATTATGAAAGTAAGGTCAACTCAATTTTCTATAATAATGTATTTTGTTACCAGGCTCATTATAGCTAATTCCTTTCATAATCTTTGCCATCTAACCTCATTTGTTTCATTTATAAGTGGCAAAAAATGCACATCATAAAACAGCAATGAAATCAAGACAGCAGCATGTCACTTTGGTGATCTCTGGAAAAAGTAATTATTGTCTCTAGTTAACCTTTTAGGGAGAAATTCGTCTGCATCTTCCCAATGTAGGTGTTACATGTGTCAAAGTAAAATTTTCCTATTTTTGATTTTTTTAGTCATATGTCCTAGCTTGAGAGGATAAAGGTTTTCCTAAGGCTGAGATTTTATTCTACTATTCTGAATACTTATAAACAAAATGAAAAAGCACTCAAGTAGGTTTTAAATGGGCTTTTAGTGGAACACAAAACACATAGACATATACACTCAATTTTAAACATGCAAAATCATCTTGCTTATATAGCTTTTTTAAAAAAGAAAAACAAAGATTTTTCATGTTCATTACCAAGGCACTCGTATTTGAGATCCTCGGGATTTAATTTGCTGCCATTCCTGCACTTCAAACCTATATTGTTTGGGCTTATGAAGAAGCTCAAAAATGTTACTAACAAAGGCATGCCCCATGTTAGAAACTTCATATCTTAAACATAACAATTTTACTTCTAGAAACATACAGTAAAGCAGGACGGGCAATATTTGGATGATTGACACCCCATCCATGGGTACTAAAATACTTTGAATATCACCCTTTCACTGATCACTAAAGAAACATTCAAGAACAGACAAACATAGCCCTGTGCTCTTGTCCCTACAACAAATTAATTTAACAAATGGACAAAGAAGGGTATGATTACCAATTGTGCTAAGTGCTTTCAAGGCCATGGACAGGATGAAGGAAAAGAGAACAATGGAAGAACGGAGAGGACAGTCGGCACCTCACCTATGTTCCCCTGGTGCACCCACAATGCCACCTACAGCCTGCCATGCAGTTCTCTCTCACACCAAGAGCGTCCTACTTCCCACCTGCATCTCTCTATGGCAAGGCCTTCTCTAATGCAGAGAGTGTCATGTTTCACTCATGGGAGCAGAGGCTAGAAGTCTCAAATAATTAATACCCACAGGAGCAAAGGATGAGAGTTAGTGGATAACCATTCCGACTTCCCAGCCCCTTGCTAGGATATCTCCGAGGGGGTTTTACACTGTCTCCCAGAGACTCCCCAGCAGGACTGAGTTCCAGTTGACTGCAGTGGTAAGTTTCTTATTAATATCACCTTGCCTCAACTTTCCTCCTCCCTTCTCTATTCTTTTGATTCATGGGATCCCCTCCCAAATAAACTACTTAAGTCTGCCTGTAGGGAACCTACACTAAGATCAGGGCCTACATGAGAAAGTCAAATTTATCCTGGTCTATAAAGGAAGAGAAGGAGCTCACCCTGTGAGCACCTGGGGGGAAAGTATTTAATAGAAGAGGAAGAAACAGCATGGCCAAAGGCCCTGATGGGGGAAGCAGCTGTCATTACACTGGAGAGTCTCAAGGGAGACCAACGTGGCAGAAGCCCAGGGAGTGGCACAAGGTGGACCTGAAATGAAGATGAGAACCAGCTCAAGGCCATACTAAGGAATTGGGGCTATATTGTAAATGTACTTACATTTCACCAGTGAAGAAACTGAAGATTAGAGAGGCTATGGTACAAAGTCAAGTGGCTAGTCACAATTTGAACAAGAATTTTAAAACAGGGCAATTTGAATACAAAACACACATATTTTTAACCACTCTTCTTCCAAACCTGATATGAAAATAGTTTAAACTTGCACTAACCCCCGATACCTACCAAGCTGGCTACTCTTTTCTTATATCATACCTTCCTGACAAAGGTCTCCAGTTTGTCTCACTACCAGTATGACAGACAGTGAACTCTGTGTCTTGTATCAGCTGGAAGAGTGAGCACCTGAATTCCTAGCCAATTTCTGGCACATCCTTTTGCAAACATCGAGATATATGGCCTCCATAAATTTTCAGAGACATATTAACGTTCACCTCCATAATGCCTTAATTGTACAGAAACCATTAGACAAGAATGTTAAGGTGACAAAGGGACCCATGCAAATGGTAAAGAAAGAGAGCAAGATGCCTAAATTAAAAGGGGTGAAGGGTCCAGGACAGTCTTTCATGGGGAAAAGATTCATGGAGATTTGCTGTCTTAACAAGAATGGACTGCCTCATAAATTATCTCAATATGATGCCAGTAAGTCAAGGGGAACTTTTTTAAAGTGGGAATTTGCAAAAGGTTAAATTAAAATGAAGGCTGAACAATTATTTTTGTCCTCCTGCCTAGCAGGGCTTCTGCTAATGTTTGTGTACAGAAGTGATAACGGCGGGGTACTTCAAAGCCTTTTCAGGGAAAATCATATCGTTGGTGAGAAAGGATTTGATTTTGTAAAAAGCTTACATTGTAAGTGATATTGAAAATAAAGAGACAAGATTGCATGAGCTAAGTGCTTTATTTTTGTTAGTGCTTGTGGGGTTCCACAGATTCTCATTGTGCCCATAATTGGGGTTTTAAAAGTGGCAATAGAAAGTGCATGGCTTCCTTTGTCTGAGAAGACAGCATTCCTGACTCACCAGTGCAGAGCCATGAACTTTGAACTTTGTTTTTGGGAAAGAAGACATATTTACTCCAAGGGCTCCTGATGGTCTTGGCAAGGCCATAGCATTTGATCAGGGGCCACTTTGAGAGCAACATATCGAGCTTGCTCTCTTGTTTTTCTTGATTTGATCCACTTATGTACTTCAGTTAACTTCACAAAGAAGACAAAGTAGAACAAATTGGGAAAAAAGGAACCACTTCTACCCCCAATAGACTATAAGCATCATATAAATAGAGGGTATATATCCTACTATTTCTTATTCTCAATGCCTGACCCTGGATCCAATGCATATAAAGTTACATTTGCTGAAAATTACACAAAACTCCCATGTACTTCAAAATAAGGAAAGCAATTTTCTCTTCAAATACAAATCGAAAGATGGGGTCACTTTGAGAGTCATTACTTCCCTCCACAACATCACCCAAAACCCCATGCTTTTTCAACATTTCTTTCTCATAGGTCAGGTCTACAATGTAGCCCTCTTTGAGGTCTGTGGATAGGTATTTGAAGTCTATGAGTTAACTCCCTTTGAGAGCTCCCAATAGTATTTTTTAAATAAGAAATATTTCTGGAAGCTTCCTGAAGACTTCACCTTTCACTGTCTAAAATTTTGTTTATTTTTATGCCTTAAACAAATCAGCAGCTAAAGGAATGACACTAAGATGACTGTGTTAGACAATCAAGACCCAGTTTTGGGTCTGTAGATGGATAGCCACTAAGAGGGGAAGGAGTCAATGGCTCAAATAAGAAAAAGGAATGGAAATGGGAGTAGATATTGACAATCAACAGCCTCTGTTAAAATAACAAATTTCTGCAAAAGTTTATTGAAGAAAACATTGAATGAACAAATGAATCTTTCTTATGTCATTCATTATTTTCTTCCACAGTGCTGTTGATTTTGATTTGCTTCTAGTGTCTGTTGTTTTGCTTGTCTAGCATTTATTTCTCCTTCTTTTCATAATAGCATCTCTATTTCTCCTTGAAGACCTCATAGACTCTATCTTCAGTCCATGAAGATTGATCAGTGCTAATATTCTCTAGACACATAGAGACGAACATCCCAAATATGACTTATCAGTATCTTCCATCCCTCTTGCCACAGCAATTGAGTCCCATGAAATATTAATCTAATGAGAGTTCATTCAGAAGAACTATCAGGAAGGTTAATGTCTCTTCCCACTAGAATCAGTAGGTGCTGGGCATTTCAATAATGTAACCCAGGACAGTGTTTCTTCATATGAGGTGGAAGACATGAGGGTGAATCCAACATGAAGGAAAGCAAAACCAGGAGATGAGGAGAGACTAAATCTTGAAGATACAGTTTAGACTCTGGATCATGGCATGCCTGAATGCTTAATTCTGATTTTTTTTTTTTGGCCAAATAACCAGTACATTCCTAATTTTCCCTTAAGTTGGTTTGAATTGAATTTCTGTCACTTGCAACCAAAAGATTCCTATTAGTACATTCCTTTGTCCCTGATGTGCCCTGAGTTTCCTAAGAACTGAGACTCTGGCACTGTCATCTTATCATTCCCTATGGCCCCCAGTACCTAGTAGACTATTTCCCAATCTTTTTGTCATATAAAAACACTTTTAATATAAAAAATTAATACCTTTACCCAATTATGATTTCACTTTTAAATATCTGTTGAGTGAGAAAATATATAGCAAAAGACTACTCAGAAACTAGGGATGCTTTTGTTAAGCAATTTTGCATTTTATGACTCACGGAGACCTCCACCTACATTTTAAAACATCCATATATAATGTGCAAACATATTAACTGTTTAGCCTAGATAAATTTTGGTTTGCATGTTGATTTGTGGTTCCTAAATTTAATAACTGCACAAAGGGATTCACAGACCACAACCTGGAACACGAGAAGAAAGTGAGTGGTAAATAAATGTTAATAGAATGCTACAGAATGAAAGAATAAATGAGTGACCCCTTGAAATACACTTTTTAGGACGGGAACAAGATGGCGACAGCATAGGTGGACTTGTGAGATTCTCCTAACGTGAGTTCCCAAAAAGACTCTTACTTTTCTTCCCCCATCCCCCAGCCTACCACCAGCCATGCTGGTCCGAG
>NW_007247359.1:1081661-1082405 GCF_000164805.1 Carlito syrichta
TAAAGAAGGAGAGGGAAAGGGGGAGAGAGAGAGAGATCTACACAAATGAAAAAAACGAAAAGAAAGAGTATGGGTCTCTCCCAGACCCCCTGAAAGGCAGACACTAAGAAAATTGACTTTGGAATGCAAACAATGAAGCACCCCCAGAATGAAGGGTCTCAAACTACAAACCTAGATATCAAGACATAATAATGGAGAGATTAAAAAGAATTGAGGAGACACAAGAAGAAACTAGGAAGGAGTTGATATCTGAGATAACAGTAATAAAGAATACTGTGAATGAAATAAATAACAAACTGATAAGTATGGAAAGCAGAATTACCCAAGCAGAAGAAAGAATCTCAGAGCTTGAGGACCAAAATATAGAACTAACCCAAACTCTTAAAAACACAGAAAATAAGCTCAAAAAGACAGAACAAAACCTTCAAGAGATGAACGATTACTTAAAGAGACCGAACCTAAGAGTAATTGGCATTCCTGAGGCAGAAAGAGAGACAGAGACCACACTGGAACAAACTTTCCATGAGATCATTCAATAAAACTTCCCTTATCTAATCAGTGATGCAAAAATTCAAACACAAGAGATTCAGAGAACCCTTGCAAGACAACAAACGAGAAGACCAACTCCTAGACACATAATAATTCACCTAAACAAAGGAGGCATAAAAGAAAAAATCCTAAAGGCAGCGAGAGAAAAGGCCAGATCACCAACCATGGAAGACCAATCAGAATAGCAGCAGATTT
>NW_007247360.1:0-2367 GCF_000164805.1 Carlito syrichta
CCCTTCCATATGATCCTGCAATCCCCCTACTGGGAATATACCCTGAAGAACACAAATCACTCTATAAAAAAGATACCTGCACACGTATGTTTATCGCAGCATTGTTCACAATAGCAAGAACCTGGAAACAACCATGCTGCCCATCAAAAGAGGACTGGATTAAAAAAATGTGGTACATATACACGATGGAATACTACGCAGCCATAAAAAAGAACAAAATCATGAATTTCGCTGCAACCTGGATGGAACTAGAGTCTATAATACTGAGTGACCTCTCACAAAAACAAAAATCCGAATATCACATGTTCTCACTCATATAATGGACCTTGAACATCCAATGCAATACTATGAGAAAATGACGGATGGTACGGGGAACCTACGGGGGGGAGGGGGATGGGATTAACAGTAGCAAATATCTGTCGGGGGATGGGAAAACACTTCTTATCTACAGGGTGCCTGAATGAAACGTCATTGTACACCTACCCTTAACTGTACCCCACAAAACCATAATAAAAACTACTGATTAATGAAAAAAAAAAAAAAAAAATGTTTGATGATTTCAGGGTCAACCAGCTTCAAATTCTACTTCTTTCTCCCCATCTTCCGTTATCAACAGCCTTTAGATCCTATCTTCACGGCACTTAATCAGAATATCATACTGAAAAGACAAATCAGTGATTTCATAAATAACAAGGCAGATGTTAAGTTCTCGGATAGTGTCTCCAACCTTCTCCCCTCGCCCAATACATATATTTGTGCAATTTCCAACTCTGAAGTGGAGCTAGGCAGCTAATAGATCTTCAGTAAGTCAATGGCAAAGAAGACAGAGGTCCGTGGATCAATTGGCTGGGTGTGGGGCACTTAGTGCCACTTCAATACAGCAAAATATATAATCACAGACAATGCAAGGGAGATGAAAAACAGAGTCAAGAATCTCCTGGGTTGGCTTCTGCTCAGCTCCAGCAGAAAACTGCCAGATGAATCCATAAAGAAGTTAGGGCCCCTCTCCATGAAACACTGTGCTTTCTCTAAGGGCTCAAAGATTTGTTACAGGCTCAGCTCAGCTCGCATCTTACCTCTTGGGAGCCCTATCCTGAGGCTTTGGAGGTGGGACCACAACCTGTAATATCCTATCTAATTGTACAATGCAGTCTTCAAAAGAAAGAAATCCCAGCTGAGTCCTCTAGGCAATCAGTTTAAAAGTCTTAAAAAATACAGCCCCAAACTACCCTGAATGTCTTATTTCTATAGAATACATTTTTACTAGGAACATTTCATTTGGGGCTATAATTCTGAACTTATTCCACATCTGTAACAGCCCTGTTGGAAAATCTCTTCTCTAATCACTAGGCTGTGCTTTTGGTGACACTGTCACTTTCCAAGTACTTACAATCTAAAAATCACTTTTTATCTCTTCTCTGCCACAAGCTCCCAAGCTTAAAGAAGGCTTTTAACAATCTGAGACTCCTGTAGCTCAAAGATTTTTTTCCCCCTATTTTATGCCTCTGGCAGATTTTGTAAAGTGATTTTGGTCTTCACCCCCCCCCCCACTCCCTTTGTCAGTTTTCTCCTCCTCATCTGCAGCCTGTTTTCTAAAGATCAGATCAAAACTATATAACGCAACAGGGTTAATAAAGAAGGAAGGCCAGAAGACTCCTGAATGTCATGCATCTATATCCCAATAATTCATCTTTCTTCAATATTAACAAGTCTCTTATTTTTGTTAACTTTGGGGCCAACTTAAGCTCATGAGCTTCAGAAGGTAAATATTATAACAAATCTTACAGTGTGACTCTTAGAAGGAATGAGTAACTTCCACTAATGCCCAAATACGAAACTCAAATTATACCTTGCAGAAAAGTGCATACTCCAAAACACAATGACCATAATAACAAAAACACCTACCATGCAGCAGGTATGATTTGTGAAGCTGGTTCTTTGAAATGGCCAAAAAGATAGCCATGGCCTCTGTGCTCATGGAGTTCACATTTCAACAGGGAAGATAGACAAGAAAATTGCCAATAAATGCGCTTTTTTCAGATAATAATAAAGGTCATAAAAAAAAAGAATGAGGACAAAAACATCAGAAGATGCTTAAGAAAGCTCTCTGAGATTAAGATAATCAAGCAAAGATGTGAATGTCAAGAAAAAGACAGACAAAAAGAAGTGCATTTTAAGAGAAGTAATGGCAAATGCAAAGACCTTAGGACATTAATGAACATACTGAGTTCATGGTATGGAAAGAAACACTCCCTCCCCTACCATGGCTGATGCATAAGGAAAGAAGGAAAGAAGGAGAGGCTGGAGACCAGGTAGGGAAAGCAGACGGGGATCTTGCATAATAAGATAATTTTTTTTTTTTTTTTT
>NW_007247360.1:2387-25110 GCF_000164805.1 Carlito syrichta
CTACAGGCGCGCACTACCATGCCCGGCTCATTTTTTGATTTATTGTAGAGATGAGGTCTTTCCAAGTTGCCCCAGGCGGGTCTCAAATCCGCGGGCTCAGGCAATCCATTCACCTCAGGCTCCCAAAGGCGCGGGATTACAGGCTGAGTCACCGAGCCCATAATAAGATAATTTAATTTACTCTGCATGAATTAGAAAGCCATTAGAAGGCTTTAGTAAGGGAGTGATATGATCTGGTTTTTCAAAAGTTAAAGTTGACACTATTTACATCCAATTTTATAGAAATCGGAAATCTAAAGTGTAATAAAAGAAAACAGATCAGTGGATGTCTAAAGCTGAAAGTGTGAAATCTAACTGCAAAAAAGCACAAAGGGATTTTTTAGATTGATGAAACTATTTTATCTTGATTTCGGTAATGGTTACATGGTAATATACATTTGCCAACTTTTAACTATACTCTTAAAAGGGATATGTATGCATGTTTTACCTCAATAAATTGACTTTTTTTTTTTAAAAGCCACATTTACTGATGCCTAGGGAATGAATTGCCAAGCAGAATTGCCAGGCAGTACCGGTTAGGATCCTGTCACTGTGGGTCAAGTGAGAAATGATGGCGGCTTGGATTAGGATAGTCCCAGTGGAGAAGGGGAAGTAAGCTGATGCTGCATTTATATTTTAGGGCACAACAATAAGACATCCTGACACTGGGTTGAGAGTGAAGCACCAAAACCTTGCTAAGTGCTTTGTTTAAGAGTCATTTTTAATGGTCCATTTATGATGCCAGAGTGCCCAGGCAAGCTATTTAGGTGACATAGTTAATTCTCTGTCACAGGCATTTAATCTCCAAAGTGCAAGGTAGGGATGGAGGACCACTCTAAGATACTGATGCATCCTATACTCTTTGGCTAGATATCACAAAGGTGCAACTTGGAATAACGAAAGTAGGAAGTTGACCCTGTTTGTTAAAATGCCACTGAACTCTCCCTTGCATAAAGTAAGTATTCACTAACTAGCTGTTTCATTTACTTACTTTGTCACTGGCTTTGTGCACTTACATAATAAATGGCTTTTTTCCCCCTCTGTAAGTTGCTGGTAATAAGGATGGAAGTTGAGTGTGAAGTTGAATTTTAGACTGCTTCCCTCATGCACAATGACAACTGTGATAACCTCTGCAACTAATAAGGTCAAGCTATGGCTCAAGAGGAGAGTGACATGTCTACAAGCTGTATGAGATGAACCTGAAAAGTGACCATTCAGACTTTGTGGGGTGGAAGGAAGCAAGCTAAGTGTGGAGTATCAAAGTCAGAAGAGTGTGAACAACTATGTGTGTAGTTTATACACACATACACACACACACACACACACACACACACACACACACAAACACACACACACACACATACTCATGCCAAACCCTTCTTAATAAAACTGTCTTCCTTCTAGGTTTACATACTGGTCTCTTCCTTTTCTACCTGTAGACAAAACTTCTGAATTGTTTTATAGAAATTGATAGTATTAATTTAATAATACTTTGGCCATTTGCAATTAATCTCTTCTTCCCCTCCCTGTACATTCACTCAGTATCTATTGATGAATCAAGTATGGGGCAGCCATCAGATCTACTGAGAAGAGTAAGATGTGACCCTGCAACCTTTCATTTATTAATCTAGTCTCACTCAAGTTGACAAATAGATTGCAAGATTCTATCTTTGATTCTCCTTTTGGATATCATCATATAATTTGTAAATAAATTCATGCTAATATACTTGCTGCTCAAATGCAAGGTAGTTTAAAGAAAGCCATATTTTAGCTGGGCTCGGTGGCTCAGCCTGTAATCCCGCACCTTTGGGAGGCTGAGGTGAGTGGATTGCCTGAGCCCACGGGTTCGAGACCCGCCCGGGCAGCGAGACCTCATCTCTACAATAAATCAAAAAATCAGCCGGGCGTGGTAGCGCATGCCTGTAATTCTGGCTACTCGGAAGGCTGAGGCGGAAGGATCGCCGGAGCCCAGCAGGCGAGGCTGCGGTGGCCAGGAGCGGCCACTGCACTCCTCCAGTCTGGGCAACCGAGTGAGACTCCAACTCAAAAAAAAAAAGCCATATTTCAAAGTAGAGGTCGGCAAATCTTTTTTTTATAAAGGACCAGATAATACATATCTTAGGCTTTGTTTGCCATACGGTCTGCCTTGACCACTAGATTCTGCCATTGTGGAGTGATAGCAGCCATAGACCATACATGATGAATGAATAAGTGTGTCTGCATTCCAATGACGCCTTATTTAGAAAAACAAGTGATGGACCATATTTCCCCCTCATTTCAAAGTGTGCCAGCCCCAGTTTTATGAAATAACACATATGGGGGTTGAACATATTATAAAGAACATCAATAAGGGTTTAAATCGGTGGTTCTTACCCTTTTTTTGAGTCATAAACTCCTGTAAAAAGTGATTGAACATCACCACAGAAAAATACACCTACAAAATTCCACGTTCAGTTAATCAATTCAGATGAATTTCTATTTGATTAGTTCTATAACAGGTTATTCATGAGAAACTAAGGTTGTTTAGTGTATATCCTCCCTAGAGATGGAATTATTTTACTCTCCCTCAAAATGCCATTTGAGGTCCTCATCAGATCTTGGGCTGAAACCAAAGATGCTGTAAGGGCACAGAAACTCACCCATGATCTCTTATCTCTTCTGCCTATCACAGAATGTGGCACTGTGATTCTTCTACACATTTTACCTTCGTACTCTTCTTGCTCCCTTTTGTTCAGCAACTGAGCAAAAATCTAGGAACAACCTTCATTCTCTGTTTAACATTCATTTCTAGCCCTCCACTGTGTGAGGCATTCTGCTCCAACACGAAGACTCACCAGCAAGCAGTGCACGGAGTCCCCCCTCAGATCTGTGTCTGGTGCCTGCAGTAAACGCCAGTCTCTGCCTTTGTTATATGTGATAAAAGTCTTCACTTGGTTGTCAATCTTCTTGTTAGCCAAGAACATTCCCTTTATCCCTGCTACCTGGGAAAAATTGACATGGCTGAAAAATACATCAATGTGAGAAGGGATATATTTGTTTACTTAAAAAAAAGAAAAAGCAGGTTGTCAAAATTAGTTAAGAGCACTTGTCTTAGAGGAAAGAAAGAGTTAGGATAGGAGAAAAGGCATGATGCTTAAGTACAATGACTCCCAGGACGATTGGACAGAAAGCAATAGATTAGTACCCCTTATCATATGGGGGCCATAATACAAGTTTGATAGTGGTTTTTTATTACACATAACATAGACTGGCAGTAGCCTGCAGTTGTCAAGATATAAGCTTCAATTTTTTTCAGTTCTGTTGCTTGGTAAATAATAAATAAATCTGGGCTAATTTTTTGTACGCTAGAATAGCACCCAGAGTGTCAAATACTTGATCTCATTTAATCCTTGTAATAGTCCTTCTAGGTATATCGTTTATTACATTTCACAGATAAGGCTCATTCAAGTAAAGTAACTTGCCCAAGGTGACACTGCCCAAGGACACACAGTAAGTGTCAGACCTGGAATTTTAACCCAGAACTCACTGGCTTCACAGCTCATGCTCCTAATGGCTAGGTAAATTATTAAGCTATTTGCAGGTTTGGGCAATTGAAAGAGTTCTGTTAAAGCTCCTGTCCAATTACTATTGCCTTTTTTTTCTGTAAAAGATCTCTTTTTCTTAAGTCACCAAAATAAATGGAACATAAATAACAGCTTTTAAACTTTAACAGTAATTTCTCTAAATCATCAAATAATTTCCACTCCATTCTTGGAATACTGTTGTTCTTACCTAAACAATTCTTATTAATTATTTGGCTCTGAAAATACAGTTACATCCTTTCCTTCTATATGTTAGAAAAGAGGTAACAATGAGTAAATTGTCAAAATTGTGCCAAAACAAATCATTAACAGTGTATTATATTTCTCAGGTGTTTTAGAGTTTATCAAACACATTCATGCATATTTTAAGCTGCTTGAAATTAGCACAACCAAACAAACTAGAGGGCAGTGAATAAACGGACTAAAAGTGTAGGGAAGTCAATTCTAACACTGCATGTATAACACTCATTCTAACACTCATTTAATATTCACAATAATCATGATGATGTAATTATCTCTAGCCACATTTTAAAGATGAAGAAATAGACACTTATATTAAGTTACTTTCTGGAGTACACACAGGGAGTAATCAACAAGCTAGCAAGCATATTTGAACTCATTTAACTTAACTCAGACACTTTATATTATAATATGATAAAAAAAAATTTTTTGAATTGGTATTTCACTCTGTTGCCCCAGCTAGAATGCAGTGGTACGATCATGGCTCACGGCAGCCTTGAATTCCTGGGCTCCGGAGATCTTCTCACCTCAGTCTCCCAATTAGCTGGGACTACAGATGCATGCCACCATGCCTAGCTAATTTTTTGATTTTGTTGTATAGACAAGAGATCGCTATGTTGCTCAAGCTGGTGTTGAACTCCTGGGCTCAAGCAATCCTCCCGCCTCGGCCTCCCAAAATGTTTGTAATATAAGCATAAGCCTCTGCACCCGGCTGATAATATGTAAAATTTTAAGCAGAATAGTGAAGCAATAACTGCTATTTTTTCAGTCCTTGCAAAATACCAAACACCATGCCCAGTACTTTATCTATAAAATCTCTGATACTCACTACAAACCACTACTACAGCTTTTATCCCAATTCTATAGATGAGGAAACTGAGGTGCAGACAACATTTAATAGCTTAAGATCATAGAAAATTGAGGTTGATACCAAATCTGACTTCCAATTCTCTTTCAGCAAATACGACTTTGAACTTGTCAATTCAAAAATGTGTGATCAATAGAACACGCATTTTGCCTTTACTTTTGACACAGACCTCGTTAGTTTGTACCTGCTGATCTGGGATCATTCAAAGTTGGGCCAAATTTGTACTCTTTTGAAACAACAAGTTTGTTAAGCAAATACATGGCATAGATGAGTTGCTGAGAGGAATACTTTGAACTACTTAGGAAAACAAGCTACATTCTGGGCAATCAACAGCAGCCAGAACAATTTCTTATACATTGCCGATCCTCAACAAATGTAGAAGCCATAAACTCCAGGAGCTTGCCACCTCCCAACAACAATGTGTTAATTATGAATAATATTTAGTAATTCAGTCTACCAGCTCCACAAGGGCTGCTTACCAGGAAACTCCATATTGGTTTTGCATATGTTCAGGAGGCTGTTACATTCTTAAATACGACTAAACTGCCAGCTTTTAAAAATTAAACTACATAAATCAGAATTTTCACAAAGTCATATTGATCTTCCCTCCAGAACATAGCCAGAAATGAGAAACGACTCTGTCTTAGCCATTCAACACACTAGAGGGTTACAATAAGTACAGAAGGAATAAAAATGTTGCCTATTTCAGTAGTTTCATTGCCCATTTTCCTTCCTGCCTTCTCCCTCTTTTGGCAAAGGTGTCAGAGCAGGGTTATGCATGTTTACGAGCTGGTTCATTTGATTTGCATAAGTGGTGACTTTATTGGCCCCCAACTGCTTGGCATTATCAAATGACTCTTGAGCAAAGAGCTGTGCTTTGTAATTCATCTCTGGCAGCTTGGCCTTCAGGTTTATCTTAAGGAATAAAAACTTGGCAAAATAAAGGGGATGTGTGTTAACAGGAGATAGAGCTGGAGAGGGTCTGCTTATACTCCTCTTGCAGCCGCGCACTTTATCCATTTGAGTCTGTTTTTTTTCCCCTCCTTTGGCCTGGTCTACAAAAATGGCTACTCCTACTCTCAGATTTCTGCACCACTGTTTCTTTCACTCTGAACTTGAGAAATGCAATTTTTCTGTATGTCTCACTGCAACCCCTAGATATGAGGGGCTTTCTTCTAGGACTCTTGTCTAAAATCTCCTCATATGTTTCTTGGAAACTCGACCCCCTCGCTGCAGAGCTTTGACTATCAAAGGGGCAGTATTAGTGCCCATATGTGGACTATGTGTGGGTACACATGTGGGTATGTGTGTGCATGTATATACATGCATGTATCTGTGCGTGCATGTAAGGTCTGAAGTTCCGTTAAGGATGAGAGGACGCATTTACACTGTCAGATAACCTCTTTTTGTATCCGCCCTACATGCATATTTATGAAATGGAGTGGGGAAAAGCTATATTCCCAGTGGAAAACATGCCTTTACACAGACACAGAATTTCCATGGAAAATATTCCTATGGGAATGATATATCCCACTCTTGGGAGTTTATCTTCCTTTGGGAAAGGAATTGTTACCTTTACTGCCTTTTAAAATTCTGCACAAAGATCTCAAAAGCTACTTTTGTCTCTTTGCTTCTCATGTGCAGAAATTTGATACTAAAAGTCTCTAAAAATAATTAATAGTTATTTCTTATTATGCAATATCATAAAAAATAAGATACTATTTTGATAAGACTTTAGATATGAAGTGTTATAGCTTAAAACCTAAACTTAACATGAACCACATCAGTGCATCTATGGTGCCCCAACAGAGTCTCAAAGCACTTCCATCCCTTCTCTTACCTGACTCTCTGTGTTTATATAGGCCAAACTCCACTCCCTTGGGCATCCTCCTGATTTGTCTCTATCCGTTCATCAAAGTCAAGCTCAATAAACCTTTTTTAGAAACCAGAATCGCTTTTCATCCCGATTATCCTAACACTTCTCTGTTCTTCAATTTGTCGCTCATATAGATGGTACCTACATCTTGGCTCTCAACACTGTGAAAACTTCTTATGGGACTCAATCTCCCATAAATATCTCTAGTATTCCTGATAACGCAATTCTAATTTTGTTTTCTCCTGTGATCTCTCACATTATGTTTGCTCCCTCTAATATCATCTTTGGATTATCATTCACTACATCATATTACTTCTTTTAAAATTAATAATAGTAAAGGCACATTATATAATGAGCCCTGCTTTAGTTTTTAATGAAATAGGTAGTAAGAGTTCTGCCTTAGAAGATATAATATCTAAGCCTCTGGTAACCTCCATCAGGGAGAGGATGGAGGGGAGAAAAGAGGAATGACTACTAATGGCCATGGAGTATCTACACTGGATAATGAATATCTTCCAGAATGACTGTGGTAATGGTTCCACAGCTCTGTGAACATACTAGAAACCATTGAATTGTACATTTTAAATGGGTGAATTATATAATACATGAGTTACATCTCAATAATGCTTTAAAAAAAGAAGATATAACAACAATAACTGTAATTCAAATTTATTGAGTGATTATGAAGTGTCAGGTACCACAGGTTAAGCATCCAAAGATCCTAATTTGAAAATTCAAAATCCAAAATTTGAAATTTTTTTTAGCGCTGACATGATGTCATAATGGCAAATCCTACACCTGACTTTAGGCTATGAGTCATAGTCAAAACACAATCCCAACTCTAAAGAAAACAAAAATTTAATGTGATGTATATCTCAATAGAGTAATTTGATATTTCCAAATTATATGAATGTATTATATTACAACACATACCCTGAAACTATGTACGCCTATTATGCATCAATAAAAATAAATTTTACCATGAAAAACCATGTTTTATGCATAAAATTATTTAAAATATTGTATACAATTACCTTCAGACTATGTGTATAACATATATATGAAACATAAATGAATTTCATGTTTAGACTTGGGTCTTATTCTCAAGATACGTCTCTCTTTTTCCATATATATTACATATATAATATATATACAAATATCTCAAATTTTGAAAAAATCTGAAAACCTTCTGGTTTCAAGCATTTCAGATAAGGGATACTCAACCTGTACATTAAAGACTTTGCAAACATGAGCATATCAATCTCTTCATGCACTAGAGTTAATATTATCTTCAATTTACAAATGAGAACCCTGAAGTTCAGATGCAGCCAATCGCTTGGCTAAAGTTATTCTGCTAGGGAATCTTAGATCTGGACTCCAAGTCTGTCTAACTCCAGAGTCCTCACACTTAAACCTGTGGCTGCATTGTGTCTTCAAACTTCTCTTTCATCCTAAAGTATCCTGAGAGAAATATCATATCAAGATGTGCTACTCACCAGAAACTGCACTTTATTCACACTTCAGTATATTTACTTAATAGTCATTTAGTAAATATTTTCTGAACATTACTAGGTTTTTCATGATTTTCTAAGCACAGAGAATATAATACCTACAATATCTAAGCAATACTGACTTTTGAAAGTTAGAAAGTGCTAGGTGCTGAAAATTTGGATTTTTTGTTTCTGTGTGTGTGATTTAAAGCAGCAGTCCCCAACCTTTTTGGCATTAGGGAAGACAATTCTTCCATGGATGGGGTGCGAGTTGGGGGGAGATGTGCCGTCAAACCTCACTGCTAATGTTAATCAGTATTTGCAGCTGCACCCCAGCACTAGCATCATTGCCTCAACTCCACCTCAGATGATCAGGCATTGCATTTTGTAAGCCACACACAACCTAGATTCCTCGCATGTACAGTTCACAATGGGATTCACACTCCTATGAGAATCTAAAGCTACTGCTGATCTGATAGCAAGTGGAGCTCAGGTGGTAATGTGAGCAATGGGGGACAGTTGTAAATACAGATGAAGCCTTGCTGGCTCAACCACTCTTACCTCCTGCGGTGTGACCCAGTTCTCAACCGGCCCATGGCCCAGGGGCTGGGAATCTCTGATTTAAAAGGAGAACCCCAGATATCTCCCTTTTTTTATGTTTATTCCCTGGGTGGTTTTCTCCTGTACCAACTCTTCATGCAGAGGTTAAGTTGAGGGGATCCTTGGGCAGGGGTTTTTGCTCATTTCTGCCTCTGATAGTAAGAGATGAATGCTCCCATCCTTTCAGTCCCAGATTTAAATTACACATCTTCAGTACCAACATTTGAAAAAAAAAAAATGAAACCACAATTGTGGCAAGAATGAGGACATATTCACGATCGTGGTTTCTCTGGGTTTTGTAGATAGAATATTTTTCTCTTCTAAACAGAGGGTCCCAGACAGGAGGGACATATATTCAGCAGGGATCAGCGGCCTCTGATTTCCTAATTTTATAATCAGAAAACCCATTGGCCAATTAAAGTATACGTGTTCTTTCTTTTTCTGTTGCCCTAATCAGACAGCACTCCCCTTTTAGAGAGAGTAGCTTTAAATAATTAGATGCTCCATTCAATATACTGTAATAAATATGTCTTGGATGGGAGATCATTCTTACCCTGGACTGAAAGAGGCAGGTTTTCTCCAAGAAATCACACTGTAAGCTATATCACCATGACCACTGAGTTTTCTCTTTTAGAGAGGAGGGACTTATAATGTGCAGAAGACACTTTGTATGTAACAGAGTATGCCCTGGTCACTGGTTGTGTCTTTCATGATGCCCACCAGTGCTTACTCATGTATATACACATCCTTGTGCATTCTGAATTTCTCAGCCAGGTGGTTTCATGCCTGACACAACGTTTTCCACTCTGCTAGGGTGAACTGTCATTGTTCATTAAGCCAAAGTGCTCTTCATCATCATTAATTAATATTCCTTTCCCAAAGGAGAGAGGATATTGTCCAAAGCTATCAGACTTCCTCTCCTCATGCACACTACAAAAATGTACTAGGAATCACTATTTTCAGACACACTAGTCACTTTTGCTCTGGCCATCCTTCAGGCACGCTGTCTTCTATTCTCAAATCCATATGATACCACTCGAACGTTCATTCCATTCAGAAATAACAGAATTTTAAGACACTTGTTTTAGACTTTTCTTACACAAATACATCCACTAGATAAGACTATGAGCCTCATGTAAACATAGCTTCAATTTAGCTATAACTCAGCACCTGGTTCGGAAGGTTGTGCACACACAATTTTCTCCTTCCTGCCTGGTTTCTTCCACTGCTAGAAAAAGTCGAACACTATTTACCCTGCCTTTCAATGTCCTTCAATCTTTATGCTATTACTCCTCCACAGCAAAATATAAGCCCTGTGACTGATCTTTCAAGGAAAACATGTTAGTTTGTAGTTGAGAGTTGGCATACTTTAAGAATTAGGTCCTAACTCATCCCATATACACGCATAGTTCTAGGATAGAAATATAGCATCTGTTGCCAGGTTGTAAATATGTGTGCAAAAAATGGTTAATTTTAATGAGAACTGTGCTTCCTTCTGCATTTCCCACAAAAACCCAACAACAACGCACATCCCTGGTACACAGACCCACCCGCACACTTATGCATTATACAGTTCACCTCTGTTAAAAATAGCTTAAAGAGAATACAAATACAGGAATAGCAAGTAACTGGCATGCAGAAACATACAAACAAAAAAAGAATGCCATTCTTTTCAGTCACCCCAAATGTGAGTAGAAATGGATTCCATGTACCTCTGTAACCCACCACCTCATATGTTGCTCATCTCTACTCCTTATTAATTTATTTATGGATTTTCTTACTTTTCATTTAACTCTAAGCTCTCATCACTCATTACAATTCTACTGGAAAATTCATGCTGGATGACTTCCAGCTTCCTGCTCACCAGAACAATCAGATTTAAGGGAACATTTGTGCCAGACTCTGTGTCAGCCAATATTCTTTCTATCTAGGTAATCAGTAGATACAGCACGGCCATTCTGATCACATTAAGTTCAATTCAAGTTGCTATGAACTGTCAAGCTAATAAAATAAAGACTCTACTCTCCCAGCCCCAGGATGCAGAACACCTTTACATAATACAGTCACACCACTGCTCAAAGTGATAATAATAAGAGTTGGTATTTTCCCTACAGATAGTCAACCACGAGAGACACAAAGGGAAAACACAAAAATTAGCAAAGCAATATTTGTGATGACCAGAGGTTGCCCTGTTTCCTCTTCTCATTTCATACCTGGGACCAATGCCTGAAACCAGAAAACCATTTATGAAAACAGTTGCAAATAACAAGACACTGAAAAGTCATTTCTGTCCAAATCTGTCTTTTCCATCATCACGGGACCAATTATAATAATCTTTATTTCTGGCAGAAAACAAAATTTATCCAGAGAATCAATTCCACATTGACTTGAAATGAGGGAAGGGGATAATCAGGAAGGGGAAAATACAACCTTAAAATCAGAAAATGTTTTTTGGGAGGCCAAGGATAGAACTAGGTCCAGGAAAACACACTGGGTGATTAGGCTGGGGCAATTGCTTTGACTACACATCAGTCAATGCTTGGAGCAAGAATATCTCTATTGTAAATGTTGAATTCAGGCAAGAAAATGCATGGCATTTCAATAAAACATACTTCAAGTTTAAATCAATCTTTATATGCCATTTACAAATGAAGAAAGACACGTGGCAATTTACTTTTGTTTATAAGAAGACAACTAGTTGGTGTTAAAAAATGTCAGATGACTATGCTAAATGCCATATGGAAAGAAGCAGAAGAAGTAGAAACCCAAAATAATAGAAATGTATTGGACATTAAAACAATATGGGTAGATTTAGACTATAAGAAAAGAGCATTGTATTGGTACTTGGATATACTGGAATATATTAATTATGCTATCTATTATTTGTGGGCATTGCTGAATTTCAGGCACTGTATTCAGTGCTTTACAAGGATTAACTCATTTAATTCTCAGGGAAAGTCTATCAAGTAGGTATTATGTTTATCTCCTTTTTTTTTTTAGAAAGCAGAATTTATTGAGAGGACAGATAATCTCCCACAGTGGGAGGGGACCCGAAGGGATTGCATATCTCCTTATTTTAAACAAGGAAACTGTGGCTCAGAAGTTACCGAATTTGTCTCAAGAACACACACAAGTGGCTCTGGCAGAATTTAAGTCCAGGCAACCTGAATCCAAGATCTTTAAAGTAAATTTTATTCAATAAGAATTTGAAAATAAATCATCAGAATATGCAAATGTCTTCTAGAATACATGTTCAGTTTGAAGCTTATATAATATCTTTATTTTATTTATTTATATGTTTATTTGAAACATGTACAGGACAGAAAGTTTTTAAAAAGTATGAGAAAGTTTGCAGTACATTTTTGTAAATATATCCATACAAACTATGCCCTATACTAGTCTGCTATTACAAATACTTGGGCTCTAAATCAGGCATACTGCTTACTAACATGCTTTTTTACACATGCAGAGAAGTTTAGATACTAAAAGAAAATCACCAAGATCTCATGAAGGAGGGAAGGCAGAACACATTAAAAGGAATTACAACGATAGGTTAAAATGGTTTTAGTGAAATTACTTTCTTTCACAAGGGATATAACTCCCTTGCCTTGTAACACAAACAACTTTTGACTCACTGAACTTAACCAAACGATAGCATCATTATAACTGTACACATCTGAATTCCTTTTAGATTTTTTTTTCAGATGGAATATAGGTACATGATTGTGTTTCCCAAATTCTGAATATGTTTTTAAATGGCTTATTATAACCTATTATAAATCCTTCATAGCACATGATAAGACTGACAAATGGCTAAAATCCTTCCTGAAACAGCAGCTTTCTTTCCACCTAACTGCCTTCAATAGCAATTAAAGCATCGATGTTTATCGTGAAAGTGAGCTGAATCTTTTCTTTTGAATCTTGGTTATTTTGAGAAACAAAGAGCCATAGTTTCCTAAGAGAAGTCTGGTAAGCTCTATTCTTGTTGTAGCTGTTTGTTTATTTTGTTTTTCTGGATTTTGGAGGAAAAGAACTCCATGGCCCTGTGAAAGGAAGGTCATTAGCCAGGGGAGGTTATATAGCTAGAAAAGTCTTTAAGTCCAAAAGGAGAGTCTTCTGACAGATCCCAGGAGGCCCCCCAATCCCCTTCAATCTTTCTTCTAAGAGGCAAGGGAGTGTTGCCCAGTGTTTCTTTACTCACCACTTGTCTGTCCTTCAGAGTTATGTTCAAGTATCACATGCCGATCACTCCTGTTCAAACCCTTCCATTGTTTGCTTCCCCAGACTTTTTCTAAGTCCTCTGGAACCTCATGTCCTTTGGACTTGGTCAAAAAAGAATCCCTCCCAGAGATGTTCTGCGGATTGCAAATTAACCAAGTAAAATGTCCTATGAATCTCTCCATCTCCCAAGAAGAATGAGGACATATAAGAACCCAGTATTAAAATGATCATGAAAAACAAGCCAGTGCCGGGCCTCCGTCAGCCAGTTGTGTGCTGCTGTGACACAGGACCATATATGCTTCATGACATACCTCATAGAGGTCAATCATGACATTGCCCTCAGGGCCTCTGCTGCTCTGGACATTCTCCAAGGCCAGGGTGAAGTATACACCACGTGTGTCTGAGATGTAGAGGTTGTATGTGTCGTTCTGGTTCCATTCTTGGACGGCTGTGAACACTTGGTTCTCATCTGTGCTGATGACATGCATGTCCTGAAGAAGACACAAGGATGTGAAGAAGGGAGAAGAGTTTTATACATTAAACTGGCAGGCATTCAAAGAGTGTGGAATCTAATGAGGAATACCTGAATGAGCACTTTAACGGAAGCTAGAGAGCTTACTTTTGCATATATGAGAAATAATAAATAATTAGTTGTGTTCATCATATATTTTCTTTGTCACTTGTGGGATTAAGTCAATAAAGTCACGAGAAAATGGGATAGAAGGTTGCTTGGTAGTTTAGTTATCACTGAATTGCATCATTAGGTAGTTTTAAAAATACTTTCTAGTCGGGCTTGGTGGCTCAGCCTGTAATCCCGTGCCTTTGGGAGGCTGAGGTGAGTGGATTGCCTGAGCCCGCGGGTTCGAGACCCGCCTGGGCAGCGAGACCTCATCTCTACAATAAAATTTTAAAAAATCAGCCGGGTGTGGTAGTGCGCGCCTGTAGTTCTGGCTACTCAGAAGGCTGAGGCGGAAGGATCGCCGGAGCCCAGAAGGTCGAGGCTGCAGTGGCTGGCAGCGGCCACTGCACTCCAGTCTGGGTGATGGAGTGAGACTCCAACTCAAAACAAACAAAAAAACCTTTCTTAAATATGTATATTTGCCAAGCACAAACATGGTACTTGCTCCGAAGTCTAATACAGAGCAGATATGAAGAAAAGAAGGAAAAACAGAGAGAAAATAGACAAAAATCTCTCCCAACATGGCCCATGGATTAGCAGCAAGGGCATAATGCAAGCTTGTTAAAAACAGAAAACATTAGGCCTCACCTAGGGAATTGAAATTTTCATTTTAATAAAGTCCCTAAGTGATTAGTATTCACATTAAACTTTGAGAAGTCCTGCCCCAAGGTTCAGTAACTCAAACCAGTCTCGCCCTACCCCTGAGAAAAACATTCGGCAGAGAACTCCAAAGTACTAATCTTCATGTTAATGAGTGTTTAAGGACTTAGCTGCTTATCAAAACCTTTACCCTGAGAGGTTCTGCAGGAAACCCCAAGTGAAAGAAGAAAAAATAGTCGGCATAATTGAAGATGTTTTCAAACTCTGGTGGTTCTGTAAGACAGAAACAAGGCAAAGGTAATGTGGAGGCAGAGCAGATGTCCCTCAGTTGGAAATTCCAAGTTTTTTCTTTTCCCATTCATAATTCTAGAGCAGTGCAATAGAGACTAATGACTGACCAAAACTTAGTGACTCAGATCAAGGCTTGATGTCTTTTGTAGGGAAGCTTGTTTATATGTTCTTGGCTGCCTTTTACCCTTTGCCCGAGGCAGTAAACATGGTACAATTTCCAAAATTAAAAACAAAACAACAACAACAAAAAAGCCCCAAAACAAAAAACTAAGCAAAATCAAAACAAAAGACTTGCAAATAATCACAAATGCAGAAGAACAATGTAGAAAGATTCTTGTCCTTTGTTTAGTGCAGTATCCAAATATTCCTAGAGGAACCATATTTTAATTTTGAAAAGCTTCAGGAGATCAGACAATGTCCTTGTTATCAATTCCATTGCTGGAAAATTGTACCTAACTTCTAATCTAAATTTCTCATTGTAATATATACCCATGCTCTCCCAATCAATCAACAATTTATCTCTGACTCTGCTCTAGACGTGTAGGAACAAGACTGTCCCTCCTCTTTAGTCTTCATCATAATGAACCCATGATCTCAGAAATAAAAAGTCTTTACCCAAAGGGTTTCATATTCTTCCCTCCTACTCAGACTGCATATGACATATTCTACAGTTTGGTAACATTTTTGTAGAAAAAATCATAGTGGGAAGGCCAAAAATGAGTTCTACTCATTAATTCAATGTGTTCTTATATCAGCCTAATATCTATTTACATTTTTTCTGGTAATTACAGTTGTCCCTCCATATGTGCCAAAGGATTGGCTCCAGGACCCTTACAGGACTCTCCAAATCCACAGATATTCAAGTTCTTTATATAAAATGGTGCAGTATTTGCATATAACCTACACACATCCTCTTGTATACTTTAAATAATCTCTAGATTACTTATAATCCCTAACACAATGTAAGTGCATGTAAATAGCTGTCATACTATACTGTTTATTCTTTATTGTATTGTTATTTTTATTTTTACTTTTTTCAAATATTTTCTATTCTTTGTTGGTTGGATCCACAGATGTGGAAGTCAAAGATCCAGAAGGCCAACTGTATTTTGATGTTCTTTGAAAAACAGTCTCATCCCTCTTTGACACATTCCCTTCCTATATTGAATCTAAACTCTTTGTTCTACCCTCAGCAGCAGAAATGAATTTCTTCTAGGCCTGATATTCAGAATATTCTTTTTCCCTGGCAAGAATGACTGGATAGGTGATAGCCATGGGCCCCAAGCAAATTCAATAAGACATGTTTCTAAAATGCCTATGGAATTATTAGAGAGACAAAAGAAGTATCTTAGTATTGGTTTCTAAGCAGTAAGAATTTTTTCAAAAAGTCAAAATCTACTGAAGACATATCTTGAAGGCAGAGGATAAAGACCACACTGATGAAAATAGGGTCAAAAGATAGAGATACATGGTCTAGTCCTGTGACATTCTTTGAGTTCATGGATGTGGACATTTAAGAAACATTTTCTACTTCCAGACTTTTCCCTTAGAAAAGATAGTATAATAAAATGGTTAAAAAAATGAACTCTGTAATAAAACTATTTAAATTCTAAACTTAGCTGTATGAATGAAACTCGGTGCCTCAGAATTTCTACCTGCAAAATAGAGACAATGATAGTTTGTTCCCCATGGAGTTGTGAGGATGAAACCAGTTAAGGAGTGTTAATCACTTATAATATTGTCTGGCACTTAGTGTATGATCTATACATGCTAGTTATTTTCTGTTGAATAAATAAGGTTGATTTAGCCTTTCTGTTTATTGCAAATATTAGTGCCCTAACGAATAAACTCAACACAAAGTGGTTCATCCAAGTGTTTTGTTTCTTTCTAACAGAGAGACCTAGCTATGGAAATTAGCTCCAGAGCTGTTCATCCATGGAGGACCAAACTTTCCATGGTTTCCCATCCTAGAGAGCAAAGATCTAAATCTTTACCCTGGTGTTTAGAATCATCAAACTACTTCCAATTCTTGTTTCCTTCCTTGTCAGTAGAAACAGCATAATCTCTAAATTCAAGTTGAATATTTCAATGATAGCTTGGCCCTTGCATAGTTTATCTCCACTTCCATTCTTTTAGAGTGAATTTCTGCACTGGTGAACCTCTGAGGTCCTCAAGATAGACATTTGATTAAATAATCCTAGGCTAGAGGACTAAAGTGGGTCACCCATACCATCAGTGGGTATAAAGTAAACTTTTATTTTGTAGATTTGGAACTGAAAATGCAGATGCATCAAATATTTTTATATAGGTCACTTGGAGATCTAGTCACTTGATGATAAATAAAATGACCATCTCTAGACAAGGGTCGAGATCTGGTCTTCTTCCCCTTCATATAAGTTAATTACATTGAACAGACATTTTAAAAATGATTTTGATCTTAACAATTTAACTTATGTATGTATTTATTGATTTGGGGTCTCATTTTGTTCCCCAGGCTGGGATGCAGTGGCACAAACACAACTCACCGCAGTCTCAACCTCCAGAACCCAGGCCATTCTTCAACATCAGCCTTCTGAGTAGCTGGGATCACAGGTGCATGCCACCATGCCTGGCTAATTTTTTGATTTTTTTGTGGAAACTCACTATGTGGTTCCACAAAAAAAATTCTGGAGCCTGGAATTCCTAGGCTCAAGCAATCCTCCAGCCTTGGCCTCTCAAAGTACTGGGATTACAGGAGGGAGCCACCAATCCTGGTCAATACTAACTATTTTAATTGAAAGGTTAGACATATTGCAATGTCATCTTTTTTTCCCTCTTAAATTTCCCCCTAAATTATCTTCTATTGAGAAAATGTACTTTTTCTCCCAAAGTGGCACTTTGTGTTTAATGCTTTCACTGAGTCCCAGGACTTTAGACCAAAATGGTATCTTTAGATCCTCTATTGGAGCATTTTTCTAAAGTCTGTTCTGTAAGACATGGGTTTTGTTTGAATTTAAATATATTTTAAAGAGTGGGAGGTTTCTTGAGAAAAACGTTTTAATTAATGCTGAATTAAAGAGCTTTCTTGCTCATAAGCCTTCAATATACCAGGGAGCTACTGTTACTATCTAGGGAAGAAACAGTGAGTGAAAGTTCATTTATATTTTTAAATGTATTTGATCACAACATCAAACTGTCATGAAGAATCACTAAAGACATTTAATCTGGTTAATATATGTGAGAAAATATCACTGTGAATCTAAACTCCTTATTTAACAAAAAAATGAGGATAAGAGAAATTGATAAACCAGCTCAAGGCTTCAAAGCAAGTTAGTGACAGATCTAGGTTCCTAATCTGGGTGTCCTGTTGTGAATCATGCAGACTTTGCATCACCCACATCCTGGTCCACATCGATCTTCCACCATGGAGACAACTAGATCCATACTAATAATAATATTACCTTGCTTTTATAGAGTACCTGTCCTCCAAAATGCTCAAAGCACTTTCCTATGTATTGCCTCATTTATCTTACTTGAGTAGCTCAGGATGGGCTCCAAGTAAGTTAAGGGAAGGAAGACTGTCACTTTGTCTCCCTGTCTGGAGGGCCTCATGTTCTTAATGGACACCGCAGCATTAAAATCAAATCCCCCCCCCAACCCCTGTCATTCTTTACCATTCTATTATTAAATATATATTTTTGGACACAAATCAGGGTGACTATGGGGATGATTTCTTTAAGAAAATGTGAGCATGAAAGTGCTGATTTGCCTCTCTTCCTCTGGTCGGTATGGGCTTTGCTCACTTCCAATCTCAGCAGCCCTGGCTCCGACAGGAAGCCATAAAATGTATGCACCTTTGCTGCTGATCACTCCACCCAAGCTGGGACTTCCTTCTGAAGGTGTAATGGGATTGTAATGAAGCATCTCATCACCTTAAATAATAAACACCCACCCAGACCAAATAATACATTCGCTTGCTGTACTAGATCCTAGTTTTTCTGGGAACTAGCTAAATTAATCACTGCATTGTGCCCTCAGAACTCAGATGAGACTGAATAATGGAACATGCTCTCCTGGGAGAGCAGGAGGAGGAGGAGGATAGACAGCCAAATCAGGTTAAAAGTAAAACTGTTTCCTTCCAGACTGGCTGGATGCCACTAGGGACAACTGTCAGCAGTGATCTGCATGATGGCTATGAACAAGCATTTAAAGGTGTCTGTTTCCCAAATCTCCAGTAATGGGTCCAGAAAAGTTTCTTTGGCTTGAAATTACTATTTCTGGGGATTTGTAGGTAAACAGGGTTTTCCTCTTGGTGCTCCTGATAGTAAACTGAATTTTCAGGGGGTGATGATACTATGTTTTAATAATAGAAGCTATTAATTTAGTTTCAAGGTAAGACAATTATAGTATAAAAACCACTACATTGTGAGTCAGGAGATAAGTTCTAACCTCTAGTCTGCTGTAAATAGAATTTAGTTTTGGCCAAGATGTATTCTACTTAAAGAGTGTATTCCCAAGTACGAACATGAGATGAGTGCCTCAAGTATGAACATGAGATGAGTGCCATTTTCTGATCAATCTCAATTTCCACATGCCTCTTGAACAAGAGCAGCATCTCACTTCATTGAGTATAATTCTTTTCATTTTTTTCTCCTTAGGTGCAAACCTTGTAAGTCAACTACTTCACTTATTGGTCAAAGAAACAACAATTTATTTCAGTGCTCAAGGAGAAAAAAAAAAAAAAAAAAAACTCCAGGTCTGTTGTCTTTAGTAAGGTAATGTGTTCATCTCTTTGATAAACCTTCCTGGGAGATTACAAGGGTAATTTGAACAACACTTAATTTCCCTTCCAAATACTGACTTTTTCCAATTCTAACCAAAGGCACAATTTCGATGTTGCAATTTCTTGTCTTATTGGGGGAAAAAAAGCTTAAGCCATATCAAGAGTAAGAAGTATTTAAATGTATACAAACACAGACTTACACACAGTTTGGGCAATTGTCACAGTCATTAATTTCTTAGCTGATGGAAATAATAACTGTGAATATGCATCTAGTTCTTTGGAATTAACAGTGCAATTCGATGAGTGTCATTAGCTATAGTGGGCTGAGATTTTTCAGCCCGCCTTTCACTATATGAGGGTTGGGGGTAGGGTCAGAGTGGTAGACAAGAAAGAGAATTCTGCCTGGAGAGGATGAAACAATCTGTTAGCTCTTCTGGGAAAGGCCACCTGCTATGCCATTGTGCTGTTCTTCACATGATTTCCTGGGCAGCTATATGGAGTTGATCCAAGATGGTATACTACAAAATCATGGATGAAAACACAAGAAAAAGAAACCAGAAAATTCAATCCAAAAAACAGCAAAAAAAAGTTATTTATGTTCTTTGTGTAACTCAAAGGCTTCAAAGTTGAGGTATAACTCTGTTTAAACCTGCAGAGTCCCCTTATAGACACACAGATCTCCCTTGATTAGGGCACAATACATTATCAATTTCTCTCTAGTCGCTTAAAAATATATCATAATGGCAGCAAGTTCGCAAATACGGAGCTTTTAGCTCCCGAGTTCGTTTTATCTCCACTAGGTGGCGCTCCATATTAACGCAGTTCTTTGGTGTTTCTGGAAAGATAGCCTGCGGAGGTCAGCAGTTGAGGGTATTTAACTTTTGTTTGCTACTATTTTCAAAAGGGTATGCCTTTGGGGAACTCTAAAAAGTTAGCTGTGCCCTAGAACTCTAAAGACAACCAGTCTCATAAGGTACAATGAGAGAGAAAGCCAAGGTTGAGGTCATGTGGCTGCATCAACTCTCAATAAACAATTAATAATAAAATGAGAGAAACGGATCACACCTGTTGCACTGATAAAACATCTAAAATATTTTTGTCTTGTTAGAAAACCAATACGTACTGCTTGAAAATCGTTACTATTGAAAAGCAAAATAAATCAATTGTTTATTTTGAGGTCCCCATAGCAAGAATTCCAGAAACAGAAAAAGAAGAGGAAGAAAGAAAAAGAGAGAAGGGCAATAAGACTGGCCAAAAAAAAAAAAAAGAAAGCAAGGAAGAATAAATCTGAGAAACAGAGATGAGGGATGACTTGAAAGAAATGCCTATGAGAGACTGAAAAGGGTCCTTAGGAAAGAGGGTGGAGGTGGGACAAAGTGAATGAGAGGATAGAGTGAAATGAAGTGATTAGGAACACACCTTGGGCAAAGCATATTTCGGAAGTTTCATCTGGGCAAATGCATTCCTTCGGTAGGATACGTAGTAATGTGGTCGTCCACCTGATGTCAGCTGGATCGCAAAAAACAAGGTTGTAAGAGCAACTACTATAACAGTAACAGGTCACAAAAAAACAACCACCTGAATGGAAGGTGTAGCAGCCAACACAACAAAGAGCAGGCATGTCTTTTGTGGACAAGTGTAAAAGAATGGCATTCAATTCAAAAACAACTTAAATGGTATATGTGAGTTGGTCAGAGGCCCAAACGGATCCTCCTGGACAAAAACACAATTCTTAAATTTGCACTGTGGCTCAGATGACAGGAAACATTTTCAGTCATTTTTTTTCCAAACAATATAAGCCTCAGGGTACATTGGCTCATTGCCCATCAGCAGCCCGGCTCTCTAGTCTATGGTCATACAAAGAGGTCCCCACACCATGTCAACAGGAAATTGTCCGGGTCAAACAGTGGCAGAGCTGGAGCCTCATATCTCTGGGCACTAAATTACAGCTTGATGGTGTCACATTCATGATTGTGAGCATGTCACACAGGAATACTGGCATGGCAGGCAGACCGCCAGGCCAGGATTGTGGTCCAAATTCACTACGGGTTTCTGTTTTTCAGAAGAAAATTACGAGCTTCCTCTCCTCATCTTGTCTAAGACATACAGCCCAATGAATCCTGGTGGGTACGAGGGAGGGGAAGAAGGGGTGCGGTCTCCACTTCAGCATGAGCTCCATGCAGGACACAGCATCAAGGGCACCATCACCAATCTCTGTCTCCTTTGTAGCCACTCTAAACCCCTATAAACACGTGAAGTTTGATTGTCAGCTGGAGTTTGTATACTTAGAATGTCAGCAAGCGTGGATGCTCATCATACTCAGGAATGTGACTGGAAAGTTATAATCCAGATCACCTCTTAGTCCTACCGATGGGTTACCAGGTCACGTCCATGGTGGCATGGGTAAAAAATACATGTGAAATTCTAAATGCAGAAAGGATTCTTATTCGTAAGTTATATATGCAAATTATAAACTGTTATTAGAAACCAGGAAAGTTCCTGGAAGCAGCACTAATAGAGAAATGAATTATAGACAGGACCAATATGTGTAATCATTTGAATGACACTTGATAATTTAACACTGAAATTTTCAGAGTATTCATTACTCATTTCCCTGAAATAAAAAAGAAATGGTGTGTGTGTGTGTGTGTGTGTGTGTGTGTGTGTCTGTGTGTGAGTATAATCTCAATATGTGTATTTGTGAAACATTTACAAAGTACATAGGCTGATGTTGAACATTTAAAAATGCTTCCTCAAAGCATACAATTAAATATTCTAAATAATAATTCCTTGTCCAAACAAATATTATATTATATACAAGTTATTTAGCAATTGTACCTTTGTCATTTTAAACAGAGAAAGCAATAACTGAATCTTCAAGTGAATTATCCAAATAATTCTAAAATTTTCCTTAAGTGCTGAAAACAAGCAAAGCATACTTGTTCCTTGTCTCTTCTCACCAGTCATGAAACTTTAGCTTCTCAGACTGTTTCACACTCTCTCCAGAGGTGAAAGACCTGACTGAAAACATCTCCTTAAACTCTCTTTAATCACAGTCAGTGCATGACAATAAAAACTGATTACTCTCCCTCTGGCCTTAACCTTTCACTACTTCCAGCCACCCCACAGCTCTACTTTCAAGGTGGGTATTGGGGAGGAGGTTGATTAGTTGATCATTCCCCTGACAGGAAGAGACTGACATATTTGCTCAGTTTTTTCCATAACTGGGAGCTTCTCTGGAATGTTGATAAGGGAGACAAATGGAATTGTGCATCATTCTGGAGACAATCTTACTACTCTAAGCAGTATCATCATGACCCCATGGTGATAAGATCCTCCAGACACATCCCAAAGGAACTAATTATTATTGTGCTAGAATGGAAACTTCCTCACAGACATTTTCCGTTTGTTGAAAATATGTTTTTCTTTCTTTCTTTCTTTCTTTCTTTCTTTCTTTCTTTCTTTCTTTCTTTCTT